>NW_005871969.1:94860-143647 GCF_000147115.1 Myotis lucifugus
GCCCTGGGGCCTGCGAAGCCACCACCTCACCTTTCCTGTCGGACAAGCTCACAGCCATGATCTCCCAGGTGGTGGTGGAGTTTCTCAAAATCACCTCTATGATCTTGGAGGAGACTCTAGGAGGAGGAGAAATGGGGGCCTTAGGAGAAGATGTGGTAGAAGGGAGAGCAGGTAATGAGGGGCCCCAAGGGCAGGTTGGAGGTGTGGGTGTGGGCACGTGGAGATTTTTCTAGGTTGGGTTGTGGAGTTCCACTATGATTCCAGAAAACAGAGGAGGTAGGTGTGCATGCAAATTAAATGTTCTGGTCCTGAGTGTTGGTAGGAAGTGCCTGGGGGTGGGTTGGAATGAGGGGTGCCTCAGCCTTACCCACTTTTCTCTGGGTCATTCAACTCCTTGATGGTCCACAGCCAGCTCTCAGGGAACTGGCTTCTGGAAATGATGTCTTCTTCCGGAATGATCTCCTCATCCAGGTCACCTGTGCAGATGGGGGGCAATCTGGGTTTAGAGCAGACCCACTTCCCCTGCTGGTAGATACTCATCTCTACAGCCCTGTAGGGGTTCCTGGCAGCGAAGCACACCCACGGACAAATGATGAATTGTCTGTAAACTAAAGACCCCCTTTGAGGGCTCCTGCCTCCATAAAAATGTTAAAAGTCATATTTTATACAAGGGCGTTGGTATAAAGGCAAGGATAATCCAGGCTAGGTTATATTCATTTCCCCTGATTTGCAAAGAAACAAAAGCATTTTCATAAGCTTCTAAGCTCTGCAGCAGTTCTCAACCTGTGGGTCGCGACAATGAAAATACATTCTGCATATCAGATATTTACATTACGATTCATAACAGTAGCAAAATTACAGTTATGAAGTAGCAACAAAAATAATTTTATGATTGGGGGTCACCACAACATGAGGAACTGTATGAGAACCACTTAAACTTTAAGCCATCCTCTGTCTCACCCCCACTTGACTAAAAAACATACACAAAACTGGGAAATAAATCTCCCCGTGGGTGTAAACTACAGCCCAGCAGGTTTGTCTAACTCCCTCAGTAGCCTTATCTTCTCTTTGCAGAAGAAAGTCTCTGTCAGGAGTAGAAAGCGGCCTCCCTAGTTGTCATCATTTGCAAAGAGATTGAAGATAGTCTTTTGCTCATGTGTGTTGGGAATCTTTGTGTCTTTTGTGGGTGGAGGGGTGAAGGGGATGCGAGCTTTCCAGCTAAAAAAAATTAGAAATATTTCTCCACTGTGGCAACAGCTGCCTAAGCCCCACTCCCCAGAGTAAACATGTTAACAAAAATCACATGTTACCACATAAGGCGTCCATCCATATCTTTTATCTTAAAGGCTAAGTGATATTGATCTTTGGGAACAGCTCTCTTGACTTAAATTTTAAAAGATGTTAAAAAAAAACACGAAAACAAAACTCAGCCCTAGCTGGTTTGGCCCAGTGAATAGAGTCAACCTGCAGACTGGAGGATCCTGGGTTTGATTCTGGTCAAGGGCACATGCAGTTTTGGGCTCGATCCCCAGTGAGGGGTGTGCAGGAAGCAGCTGATCAATGATTCTCTCTCATCATTGATATTTCTATCTCTCTCTCCCTCTCCCTTCCTCTCTGACATCAATCCTATATAATAAAAACCTAATATGGTAAGTGTCTGGTCGTCTGGTCATCCATTCAACCAATCAAAGATTAATATGCTAATGATATGCTAAGGCCACTCAACTGCTCCCTAAGATGTGCACTGACCACCAGGGGACACACACTCCAAAAGGTAGGTTAGATTGCTGCTGGGGTCCAGCCGATAAGGACTGAATGAGAAGGGCCGGACACGCCCTGGAGCCCTCCTGTGGACCTCCCCAGCAGGCCAACCTTCTGCATTCCTTCCTGGCTCTGATTGTGCACCAGTGGGTCCCTCGGCCTGGCCTGTGCCCTCTCACAATCTGGGACCCCTCAGGGGATGTCGGAGAGCCGGTTTTGGCATGATCCCACAGGCCAGGCCGAGGGACGCCACTGGTGCACGAATTCATACACTGGGCCTCTCAAAATAATAATAACAAATACATAAAAGGAATAAAGAGAAACTTTACATGGAGAAACAGGGCAGACACCACCTTAATCAAGCGATCAAGGTTCACATCACCAGTGACGGTTCAAGTCAAAGCTACCTGCCTCCTGATCCGAGGCACCGAGGAAGACAAAATATCTCCTCTGGGACAGCCCTGCCCAAAATGCAAAATCTGATTGTGAGCAAGAGTAACATTAGGCAGACTCAGGGGGCTGAACAACTTTCAAATGATGTGGCCTGTAAATCTCATGTATGTGAAGATATGGCCTGTATATCTCACATATATGAAGATATGGCCTGTATATCTCACATATATGAAGATATGGCCTGTATATCTCATGTATGTAAAGATGTGGCCTTCAAATCTCATTTGCGTGAAGATAAGGCCTTTGTATCTCATGTATGTGAAAATGTGGCCTGTATATCTCATGTATGTGAAGAGTGTGAGAATCACAGAAAGACCTTGGGGGTTGGGCAGATAGGAGGAGACTGAAGAGACACAAGCAGACACACCAATGCAATGTGTGATTCTGAACTGGGTCCTTTTCCTAGAGAGAAATAAAATAATTTAAAAAGTGGCAACATTTGATGGAATCTGTGAATTACATGGTGGAAAGGAATCCACGTTATTGTCCTGATGCTGAGCATTGTGCTGGGGTGTTTAGGAGAATAACTTTGCTGCCAAAAAATCCTCACTAAACTATTCAGAACTCTGGGGGCATCAAACAGCTCAAGTGGGGGAAAGGTTTTTAACCTGCACAAGTTTGTCTGTGAGTTAAAGGCTGTTTAAAGAAAAAAAGGTCATTAATTATGCATTGGTCGCCAGCCAGCCACAGGGCAAGTTTCCCAATCTTCCTTAGGTTTTAAGCAGAAGCATTCTTTTTGTTACTTTTCATCCTGTAATTGATAACTTAATTTCCCTCAATTTCACAAGCCGCTCACACTTGCCTTTGCTCTTGGAAGCAAATTTGATCCACACAATTTCCAGTCCCCAGTGATGGGCGCCTCCCCCTTCCAACACCAACAGCCCTCAGGCAGGGACATCCACGCCACAGGACTCACGCCTGGCCAGGACCATGTCGCTGTCTCGGCTGTGCTCCAGCCGCTGCTGGGTGATGTAGTTGCAGCAGTCCAGGAAGGCGTCCCTGCAGGCCTTGTCCTGGAGGATGAACTGTGCCCTGCGCTGGCACGGGTACTTCATGGGGTTCTCCCGCATACCGTCCTCACAGCACTTGCGCAGCTCCTTGCTGGGGTACTTACCCGCTGTGGGAACACCCCCCGCTCCCAGTCAAGTCCCCACAGGGCCTCGCAGGGAGGACCTGCCCAGGTCCAGGCCATCCCCTCCTCCCACTTTGCTGGGATCTCAGTGGACAGGGTGCAAGGGTGGGGGAGGCAGATGAGGGCTCCCACCTTTGCCCTTCCTCTTCTCCATGAGCTGCACTGAGCGGCGGCGCCGGGTGGCTGGTTTCGGGCATGCCAAATCTGAGGAGCAGGCGGACGGAACAAGATGGATTAAGCACTGACTGGCTGTCCATGGTTTACTCCTCACAGTAGCTGCGAGGTGGGAGTGTTATTGCTCCCATTTAACAGATGTAGACACTGAGGCTGAGAGAGGAGAACGATTTGCTAGTGGGTAGTAGAGGCAGGACTGACACCAGGGTCCCGGATCCTATCTTGGAGGTCGACGTGCTGCCCCTCCCTGGGTGTCCAATGGCCGACTCCTCACCTGACCGCTGCTCGGTCTGCAGGGTTTTGCTGGTCTGGAAGGCCAGCCCGGCATCCGTAAAGACACCTGCATAGTTCTTTCCACTGCCCGGTGTGCAGCCAATGTCTGCCTTCTCCACTGTGTCCCAGATCTGCAGGGTGGGGAGGGGGTCGAGGACAGGCTGAGGCCAGGCCACCACCAACGCATCGACCCAACCTCACTTCCATCCTCATCCCGGCCCCAGACACTCCCCAGTGGATGATCGGAGTGTGCTGCTGTGGGACTCAGAGCTGTGCCCATTACCATGACTGTCCCCAACTTAGACCCTGTCCATCCACATTTCCATCTGCAACTTGAACTTCAACCCATCCCCATGTCTGTGTCCATTTTGACCTCTGCACTCGACCCACACTCAACCCCACGTCACTGGTTGTCCCCAGCGCCATTCCCACCTCAACCCAACGCCATCTCTTTGCCTCTGCCATGTTTACTCAGTGACATGGGGACATACCTTTTTCTGAGTCAACCTGTTCTTCTTATTCAGCACAAACACGCCCTTGTCCACGGCCACCAGCCCCACTCGAGCCCCCTGGTTACCCTCAATCTTGAGCGATATCTGTTGTCCAGGTAGATGCTGATGCTTTTCCTCCTTCATGGCACTTTTCACCACCAGCTGTGAGGAGGTGGGAGGGGCAGGAGGGAGAAGTTAGCTCAGCAGGGACCCAGCCTTGGTCAGTAGAGGACAGAAGGGGACCTGGTCTGGTCTGGAAGGAGAGAAAGGTGGAGACAGAGAGAAGAAGGGAGATGCACAAAACCAGCATCAGGTAGAAAGTCAAGGAAAGAGAAAATTGGGAGCAAGCGAGATACTGAGACTAAAAAATGGAAGAAAACAAGATAGGAAAGGAGAAGAGAAAGGCAGGAACTCTACAAGCAGGGGAGAGAAATGGGTTCAGAAGGACAGACAGAGGCAGAGATAGAGAAGCCATTGCCGGGCTGAGAGTCACAAGATGGGCACAGAGACTCAGCAATGCTTACCGTGCCCACACATGAATCCTTGACATCCACCCACACGGAATCAGCCACCACCTCCCTCTGGCCTCCATTGTTCAGCGTGTAATAGGCCACCAGGCGGAAGGAAGGAATAAACTCTGTCGTGATGGTCAGAGGCAGCACCACCAGGACCTGGCCGGGCTCTCGCACCTGGCGTCCCACCTTCAACAGCTTCCTCTTGTTCATGACCTTGGGAGACAGGTTGGCAGAAGGATAAGGAAGGCAGGAGGAGGGTGGGAGGATCTGGAATGGGGTAGGGCTCTGAGGGCTGGAGAAGTGAGGAGGGGGGAGACCTGGGGGTTGTAGGAAGCCACACACCAGGTAGGTGAAGTATCGGACATTGGCATCCTGGCCGGGGTCCATTTGCAGGACAAAGTTGACATTGAGCGTGTCCCCTGGCTTGAGCTTCGTGGCAGGCATAGAGAGGTGCAGGTAGTTGTTGGAGTTGTTCATCGTACCGTAGGGTAGGGCCTGCATTTGACTGGTAGCCTGTCGCCCCTCCGGGAGGCCCTCCTTCATTGTGCGTACCTGAGCAGGGAGACAGGGATGCATGATGCCAACTTGAGATGTCCATGTCCTAACCCCGGCTCCTGGCAATATGGCACCTTGTGTGACAAGAGGGACTTTGCAGATGGGATGGAGTTAAGCATCTGGACATGGGCAGACTATTTTAGGTTACCCAGGCACACTAATGTCATGACAAGGGTCCTTATAAGACATCCATGCAGATGACAGGAGGCCCTGTGTAAATGGCAGGAGGACCCTCTATACAGACAGCAGGACTCCCATGTGCAGACAAGATCCTCTATGCAAATGAAACACCTCTATGTGAATGGCAAGGCCCATTTATGCAAATGAAAGGACCCCCACTATGCACGTGACAAGATCCCTTTGTACAATCATTAGAAGCTGCTGTACAAATAAAGTCCTCTGTTTCCCTGGGGTGGGGTCCTGCTGGTGCAGACTCACAGTGATCAACAGGGGCTTCAGGCTCTTGTGTGTGTTGATGGTGAGCTTAGCCAGGCCATCATCGCGGGTCACAGAATGCACTTGATTGGAGCCCTGAGTGGCCACGGGGACTCGGCCGGCCGGGGAGCCATCGGGGTTCGTCACGTACACCTGTGGGTGCAGGGAAAGGTGGAGAGGTTCAGCAGACCCAGAGACGTGGCCAGTGCTCAGGAGTGGGGTTCAACCTTGCCCAGGGTCTCACCATGAGGTCAAAGGGCATGGTAGGTTTGAAGAACCTGGGTGTCTTGGTGAAGTGGATCTGGTAGGGGGAGGTCACGATGGGGATCCCGCTGCGCTCTGCCTCCACCATGTCGCTGCCTGAGGGTGTCAGCTGTGAGGGTTTGCTCCTGGGCCACCCTTCAGGCCAGGCTTCCCCCTGCATTGGACCCTGACGCTTTCATATTGGACTTCCATCCTCAGACGGGGCCTCTATCATAAGACTGACCCATCTTCATTCTGGGCCTCCTCCGTCAGTTGGGCCTCCCCTCTCAGACTGGACTGCATGGAGGAACTGAGCCTCCACCTTCCACCCAGGCCTCACCTGACTGTAGGATGACGGTGACAGACACATACAATGACTTTCCCACTAGGGCAGCTTCTCGAGGGGGCTGCGGAGCCGCACTCAGCAGAACCTCTCTTTTCAGCACAGCCTCTCCAGTGCCATCCTGGATCTGGGATAGGAAATGAGGGCTCAGAGTGGGAGGGACTCAGCGGGGAGGGGATTCAGAGAGTGAGAGGGAAGGGTTCAGAGTGGAGGAAGCTCTGGGGGCCCCTGGTAGGTACCACAACACGGGTGAGTGACTGGGATAGTGAAATCCTCTGGTCACCATCCTGGACCCCAAAGATGACAAAGGCTGTTCCATCAACGTTCTTCCCATACAGGAACCTGCACAGAGAGGAGAGTCTCCTGAAAAACTGAGTCTCCCCCCAAACTTCCACTGGCCACGGAGAGGACCCAGAATCCCCAGTCCCTCACCTCACCCTCACCAGGCCCTCACCTGGTCCTTCATTAGGTCCCACCCAATTCTTTACTTGGTCCCTCTCCTGGCTCCTCACCTGGCTGTGATGGTAACCTCCAGGCCCTTAGGGTCATCAATGTAGTAGAATTTCTCTGCAGGCTCCACTTGGACCTCAAAACTAGGCAGCACTGGGGCAGGAGTTTGGGGGAGAGAGACAGCACTGTGAGGGGCCAGCACTGAGCCCAGAATTATGGGGCCCACACGCTGGCTCCCTCCTTCTCTTACCATATTCCTTCACCTCAAACTCAGCCGAGAAGACCTGCTGTGGCGAATCTTCATAGTGGGCTCGTATCTTCCACTGCCCCATGCTGTGGGGAAGGTAGGTGAGTATCTGGTCAGACCTGGCAGCCCCCCACTCCTCCTGGGATAGGGGAGCCCCAAACCCACTCCTGGAGGGCCTGACGCACTTGACCAGCTCTGGGATGTTCCAAGACAAGGGCAAGATGCCAAAGTGGTTTTGAGAAGAGAGGGGGTCCCGCTTAATGGGAATGCCTTCGGGCGTCTGTAGAAAGACAGGGAGGGGTGTGGTTCTTCAGAGCAGGCTTAGCCCCTTGGCCCTCCTCTCCCGCTCTGTGTCTGGACAGTCTCTGTCATGTGTACAGCAGCAGTGGCTAAGAACGTGGACCTGAGTTGGACAGCCTGGGTTCAAATCCCACTGTGCTACCTACAAGCTATGTGACTTGGCCAAGTTACTTAACTTCTCTGTGCTCAATGTGCACATCTAAAAACAGGAGATAAATACAGCCCCTCTGTCTTGGGACATTGTTCATGTGAGCAGGAGCTCATTATTATGAGTGTTCCCCTAATATTAAGAATCACTAGAATGTATTGCCTACTTTTGGGCTGAGCATTTCATTTGTGCTAAGCCATACATAATTGCTCTGTTCAACCTTTTGTCCTACAAGAATCGCAATCTGGTGTACACATATATTATTTCATTTCTTGTCAACAGTTAAACATCGGGAGACACCACATAGAAATCTGGTTCTCTGGCTTCTCTTGGAAACCAGGGTAACTGGATAGTGCCCTCCTGTTGGCACAGGTGACATTTCGCTTCTTCCTTTCTCCCTCCCTGACTCCTTTCTCCCATCACTTTGTATTAAGCCCCACCATATGTCAAGCACTTTCTTGAATTCAGGAATAAGGCCCTGAACAAACAGATAAAAACTCTTTCCTGTAGCCCGGGCCAGTTTGGCTCAGTGGATAGAGCGTCAGCCTCTGGACTGAAGGGTCTTGGGTTCTATTCGGGTCAAGGGCACATGCCCAGGTTTCGGGCTCGGTCCCCAGTAGGGGCCGTGCAGTAGGCAGCTGATCAATGATTCTCTCTCATCATTGATGTTTCTATCTCTCTTCCTCTCCCTTCCTCTCTGAAATCAATAAAAATATATTTAAAAACAAACAAACCTCTTTCCTGTAGGGAATTGAGTTTCCACAGAGGTTGGTGGAGGGGGCAATTAATAAATGAATAAATCCAGTTTACAGGATGCCAAAAGGATGGCAGGAAGAGAGAGTGGAGTGCATGTGTGGATGGGAGGGGGTTGAAAATTTACAGGAGCTCAGAAAGGCCTCACTGTAAAATTGGGGTATTGGTGACATCTGAACAAAGTCTTGAAGGAGATAAGGGGCCAGTAGTGTGCATATTTGGAGGAAGATTGTTTTCTAGGCAGAGAAAACAACCAGTGCAAAGGCCCTGGGGCAGGAGAGTCTGCCTCGTGTGTCAGAGGAACAGGGAAGAGGCCTGTGTGGCTGGAATAGAGTGAGTGAGAGGGATAGCGGGAGGAGGTAAGGGCAGGTAAGGGACAAGGGAGGTCATCCAGGGCCATGTAGGTCACAGGGAGGACTTCAGGTTTTTTAAAAATATACATTTATTATTGATATCAGAGGGGAAGGGAGAGGAAGAGAGAGAAACATCAATGATGAGAGGGAATCACTGATTAGTTGGGATCTAGCCTGCAACCTGACCATGTGCCGTGACTGGAATCGAACCTTGATCTCTTGGTTCATAGGTAGACACTCAACCACTGAGCCAGGCCTTGAGCTTTTATCTGGAGGGAGGGAGGAGTCCTGGAGGGCTGGGAGCAGAGGAGGGGCTGGACCTGACTCAGGGGCTCATAGGCGCCTCCTGGCATAGTAGGCGGAACAGACTCCTACCCAGAATTATGTAACTACTCCAATCTTCAGATGAGAAAACTTAGGCTCAGGAAGGTGAGTGACCTGGCCAGAGTCACAGGGACCAGGGGTTTATCTGGAGGTGGAATTCACAGGTGCAAGCATTGCCCCATGCTGGCTCCCTGCGTCCCCACCCATCTCTAGGCCTCCGTGTTAGTGCCTCTATATATTTTTTTGCTTTAGGGCAAGCAAGCATGTCAAACTCGGGGCCTGCGGGCCACGTGCAGCCCACAGGGAATATTTTTGTGGCCCAGCTAATATAACGGTATGTAAGAAACGTTTTAATAAAAATTTTTAACTTAATTTTTACAATATCCTGTTATACATAATTATTAATAACGAACAACAACATTCGCTAATGACTAATTACTATAATCGTGTTGCATTCATTTCCCTTAGCGCCTTATGCGCAGGTGCACCATTTCTCTCCACTAATACTAGCAGCAAATATTTTAGCAGCCGATTGCAATGTCATTAGTCTTAGACTGACTTCTTTGTTGTGCACATCAGGAAATATTTTGCGTTCAGAGAACAAGAAAAATAGGTTTATTTGCGTTATGCTTATTAATTTGTGCAGTTATTAGTGTCTGGTAAGTTAATGTTCAAGAAAAAATATTGATTTTCATTAAAATATTCTTTTATTTTATGTTAATGATTACTCATTTATTTCAGCCCTTTGTATTCAGCATGTCTCTATCAAAATAAACCTATGTTTCTATAAAAATTAAAACTTTTGTTTTTTTGCGGTCCACATACACTTACACCTTGTTCATATGGCCCTGTTAGCCTTTGAGTTTGACATGCTTGCCTTAGAGTCTTTCCTAGTATCTCTTTCTGTCTCAAACTCTCTCTTAGTCTCTCCTTGAGTCTCTGCCCCAAGTGTGTCTGGGGGCCCAGCTGCCTGGTACCTCAATGCTGACGACAACCGTCCGGCCCACGGGCAGCAGCTCATTGTCCACAGTGAAGATCCGGTAGAGGACTGGGAGGTGGCAGGAGAGAAAGGGACAGCTCAGTGAGGCCCTGCCCCTCCCAATGACCCAGCCCCAGCCCTCTGAGCCACCCACCAGCCCCTTACCTGTGGAGCCTGGGGTGTAGATGGTCTTGTCTGTCTGGATGAAGAGATACCCGCTCTGAAAGCTGACTAGCACCACCTTCTCCACTGGCGGGGCATTCCCAAAGGCCGCCTGGACACTCACAAACTTGTTCCCCTTCTGTGATTTTAACTCCTTGCTGGCCGGGATCTAGGCATGGATGGGGGAGGGCGTGAGGAGGGGTCTGCTCCAGGGCCCCTTGCCCACCGTCCAACCTCTGGGCCTTCAGCTGGGTCCACATCTGCCCCTCCTCACAACAGAGCCTGAGCCTCACTCCTGCCTGGTCTCTCTGGTTTGCCCGGGTTTGGGGGGAGGAGGGTACTCAGAGAGGGGCAAGAGCAATAGATGGGCTAGGGGTCAGAGAGAGGAATGGAAAGGGGATCAGAGAGGGGGCTCAGAGGATGGAGGGCTCAGTAGTGGAAGGGGGCCCAGAAAGGGGAGGAGACTCAGAGAGGGGAGGGGCTTGATGGAAGAGAGGGCTTGGAGGGGAAAGGGCTCTGAAAGGAGGGGTACAGAGATTGTCTGGTTTGCAAGGGAAGGGGCTCAGAGTGAGGGAGGGGCTTAGAAGGGGGCGGGGCCAGTAGAAGGAGGGGCCCAAATTGGGAGGAGAATGTGGAGGGGAAGGGCTGCCCTGGCTGGTGTTGCTCAGTTGGTTGGAGCTTGGACCTGTGCACCAAAAGTTCCCCAGGTTTAACTCCTGATCAGGGCACCTACCCAGGTTTCAGGTTTGATTTCCCAGCCAGTGTGTGTACTGGAGGCAACTGATCATGTTTATCTCTCGCATCAATGTCTCTCTCTCTCTCTCTCTCTCTCTCTCTCTCTCTCTGTCTCTTTCTGCTTTCCTCTCGGTGAAAGCATATTCTCATGATAATTAAAAAAAGGGAAGGGCTGAAGAAGGGGCAGGGCTCATAGGTGAGGCTATGGGAAGAAGACCCACAGGGGGCAAGGCACCCGCGGGTGGCTCCAGTGTGCACCCACCTTGATGGTGACGGTGCTCAGGTAGCCATTGGCGCTGTTCAGAATGGTGTCCTCGCTGGACAGCACCTGCTTCTTGCCTGGGAAGTCGTGTACCGTAACCTTGACAGGAATGTTACCTGTCCCACCGTGGGCCTCCAGCACCACGGTCTCCTCATTCTCCAGCCGCAAGATATTGGGGGTGATTATGGAGAACCTGCAGGAGGAGTGCACCGGGTAATACCAGGGACCCGACATTCCAGCCCACATGGGGGTCTTCCCAGGCCCTGGCCCTGCAGGAACCTCAAAACCAGAACCAGCAAGTCCCCCAATTATTTAGACTTCCAACACCACAGTTGGGGAACCCACATATGTACTCATGAAACCCAGATCCCTACATCTTTAAACACCTTAAGTCTCTAAACACCCAGACCCTCAGGCACCCCAACTATACATACCCAAACTCACATATACTAAATCTTTGAACCCCAAATCCTTGAACACCCCAAGACTCTACCTAAACCTTTATCACCCAGGCCTAAAACACAACTAAAACCACTCCCACCCCCAGCCAACATAATCCTATGCCACAGCTCTACACACATTGAACCCATAAATCCGGAAACTGCAAACTCCCAAATCATGTAAAGTCAAACCACCACATCCACAGAATCCCCAAACACCACCTGCACTCTAAACCTACAGACCCCCAGCTTCATAAACATCCACACACCCCTCTACACAATGCCTGGATTTCACAAACACCCAACCCACAGACTCTCAAAGTCACAGGCAGCCCCATCTATTAGCATTCCACCCCACTAACTCCTCCTCCACAGGCATAACGCACCCTGAATTCTACAAGGACCTGAACCCACAAATGACCACTCTACCTCAGAAGTTGCCTTGCTTGGGGTAGTGTCATGACTACTCACATGGGGTCCCCCAGGACCAGGAGGAGACTGCTCAGCAGCACCAGCAGGAGGCTGGGACCTGAGGCAGGTTCCATGGTACAGGGACAGAGGGACAGTGGAAGGACAGAGGGACGGAGGGACAGAGGGTTGGAGGGAGAGGATAGGGAGGACTGATCAGAGGCTGCTGGAGGCCTCCATTTATCTGGCTCCTGCCTTTCCCCCACTCAGCCCAGCCCTCTACTCCCCATGGCTTCTCCCGCCCTGGGGCTGCCCCAGATTTCTCAATATTTTCCTAATTCCCTGGGCCAGCAAGTCCTAGGGTAAATAACCTGAGGACATGTCCTCCTACAACAGGAGCACAAGTGCCCCCTGCCCTGGCCTTCCTCAGGGGCAAGGTCATTGTGTGAACAGGGACCTTTCCTTGTTACACCCACATTGTAGTGGAGGAACTCTGAGGGCAATGGATCCCCCCAGCTCAGAAATCTGGGCCTAGCCCAGTCCAGTTTCGTCTGTGCACTTATTAACCAAACCTTTCCTCAGAGTCTACTTTCAGAGTCTTCCATGCTGAGGTAGAATGGGAAACAAACTCCAGCACAGAAACTCCTAGCCATCTGTAGTGTGATCTCAAGTGTAGAAGAAGAACTATGCTTCTTGGAGGTCAGAGAAGGTTTCTTTGGGGAGCAGACATTTCAGCTGGGCTTTGAAGTATGCATAGGAGTTCACTGTCCAGGTGAGCATGTTTTATAGGGCAATAGGAGCATGGAGAGCCCTTCATCTACACTTCTTAGGATACCTGAATAGCTATAATAATTTAAAAAGTAATTTTTATGGACCATTGCTAACTTTTGTATTTGTCTTATATCAGCATCCTCTTAGGATATTATTATTAAAAAGTATATTTATTTTTTGTGTGTAATTGGTAATATATTCACTAAATGAGAGAACCAAAGAGAAAAAATAATGAAAAAACAGGCGGACAGCATAAGAGAGCTGTGGGATAATGTGAAACAACAATATTTAAATAGGTGTGCCAGCGGGGGCAGAAAGGGAGAAAAGGATAGAGAACATGTTTGAAGAAATAATGGCAGAAAACTTCCTTACCTGGTAAAGAAGAAAGTCACACAATTCATTAGACAGACAGTCCCAAGCAAGAAGAACCCAACAGACTCATGCCCAGACAAAACGTACTTAAAATGCCAAAAATTAAAGTCAAAGTGAGAATCTTAAAGGCAACAAGAGAAAAGCAAACTGTTACCTACAAATGATCTCCCATAAGGCTGACACTAGATTTCTCAGAAACTCTATAGGCCAGAAAGGAATGGCATGAAGTACTCAACATAATGGGGAGCAACGATCTGAAACCAAGATTACTATAGCCAGCAAGGCTATCATTCAAAAATAGTGAAATAAGGAGATTCCCAGCCAAAAACACGGCCAGAGGAGTTCATCAACACCAAGCCAGCATTACAAGAAATGATAAAGGGACTGCTGTAATGAGAAGAAGAAACAGAGAGAGATAAACCTAGCCATACAGAATTAAAATGGCAATAAATAAATACCTTTCAATAATAACCTTAAATGTAAATGAATTGAAGGCTCCAATCAAAAGATATAGGGTAGCTGAATGGATACAAAAACCTGACGCAGCTATATGCTGTCTACAGGAGACCTACCTCAGAACAAAAGACTCAGACAGGATGAGAGTTAGAGGATTGAGAAAAGCTGGGGTAGCAATACTCATATCTGAAAAAATAGACTTCAAAATTAAGGCCATCACAAGAGATAACAAAGATCACACATAATACTAAAGAAATCCATCCAACAAGAGGATATAACCTTGGTAAACACATATGCACCCAATACAGGAGCACCTAGATAGATAAAAAAATCTTCTAGAGGATTGTAAGGAAGAGAATGACAACAATACAGTCATAGTAGGGGACCTTAACACCCCACTGACTTCACTGGATAGATCTTCCAGACAAAAAATTAACAAGGAAACAGTGACCCTAAAGGACACACTGGGTCAGATGGAATGAATTGACAATTATAGAACATTTCACCCCAAATTTGTAGAATGTACATTTTTTCTCAAGTACAGATGGGCCATTCTCAAAGATGGACCACATGTGAGGACAAAAAACAAGTCTCTACAAGTTCAAGAAGATTGAAATCATATCAAGCATTTTCTCAGATCATGGTGGAATGAAATTAGAAATCAATTACAGTAAAAACACCCCAATAACATTCAAACACATGGAGGCTACAAGCATGTTATTAAACAATGAATGGGTTACCAACAAGAACACGAAAGAAATAAAACCTTCTGAGAAACAAATGCAAATGAACACAAAACAATCAAAAATTTCTGGGACACAGCAAAAGTAGTCTCCAGAGGGAAGTTCATAGTACTACAGGCCTAACTCAAAAAAACAAGAAAAATTAATAATAAACTAGTTAACCCTACCACTTAAAGAACTAGAAAGAGAACAAGAAAAGCCCCGAGGAAGTAGAAGGAAAGTATTAATAAAAATAAGAGCAGAAATAAATAACATAGAGACTAAGAAAACAATATAGTCCTAGCCAGTTTAGCTCAGTGGATAGAGCATCAGCCTGTGGATTGAAAGGTCCCAGGTTCGATTCCAGCCAAGGGCACATGCCTGGGTTGTGGGCTCAATCCCCAGTAGGGGACATGCAGGAGGCAGACGATCAATGATTCTCTCTCATCGTTGATTTTTCTATTTCTCTCTCCCTCTCCCTTCCTCTCTGAAATCAATAAAGAAATATATATTTAAAAAAATAAAAAATAAAGAAAAGAAAACAATATAAAAAAATCAAAGAGCCGAAACCGGTTTGGCTCAGTGGATGGAGCGTCGGCCTGCGGACTGAAGGGTCCCAGGTTCGATCCCTGTCAAGGGCATGTACCTTGGTTGCGGGCACATCCCCAGTGGGAGATGTGCGGGAGGCAGCTGATCGATGTTTCTCTCTCATCGATGTTTCTGACTCTCTGTCTCTCTCCCTTCCTCTCTGTAAAAATTCAATAAAATATATTTTAAAAAAATCAAAGAAACCAAGAGCTGGTTCTTTGAAAGAATAAACAAAATTGATAAACTGTTAGCCATACCCATCAAGAAACAAAGAGGACCCAAAAAATAAAATCAGAAATGAAAGTGGAGCCAAAGCCGGTTTGGCTCAGTGGATAGAGCGTCGGCCTGCGGACTGAAAGGTCCCAGGTTCAATTCCGGTCAAGGGCATGTACCTGGGTTGCGGGCACATCCCCAGTGGGAGATGTGCAGGAGGCAGCTGATCGATGTTTCTCTCTCATCAATGTTTCTAACTATCTCTCTCCCTTCCTCTCTGTAAAAAAATCAATAAAATATATTTTTTTTAAAAAAAAGAAATGAAAGTGGAGAAGTGACAACTGACACCACAGAAATACAAAGAATTCTAAGAAAATATTTTGAAAAACCATATGATAACGACATGGACAATGTCGATGAAATGGACAAATTCCAGGAAAAATATAGTCTCCCAAAACTGAATCAGGAAGAATCAGAAAACCTGAATAGGCCAATAACAACTGAAGAAATAGAAGCAGTAATCAAAAAATTCCCAGCAAACAAAAGCTAATGTAGGGATGGGTTCATAAGGGAGTTTTAACAAACGCTCAAAGAAGAACTAACACCTACCCTCTTCAAATATTCCAAAAATCCAAGAAGAAGGAACATTTCCAAGCTCCTTTTATGAGGCCAGCATTATCCTAATTCTAAACCAGATAAAGACACTACAAAGAAAGATAATTAGAGGTCAATATCTCTGATGAACATAGATGCAAAATTCCTCAACAAAATATTAGCAAATCAAATCCAACAGTATATTGAAAAGATCATACATTTTGACCAAGTGGAATTTACTCCAGGGATGTAAGGCTAGTACAATATTTGCAAATCTATAAATGTGGTATATCATATAAACAAATTGAAAGACAAAAATCACATGATCATATCAATAGACACAGAAAAAGCATTTGACAAAATTCAACACCCACTTTTGATAAAAACTCTCAACAAAGTAAGAATATAAAGAGCATATCTCAACATGATAAAGCCATATATGACAAACCTACAGCCAACATCATGGGCAAAAGCTAAAAATATTTTACTCAATGGGCAAAAGCTAAAACCAATTCCCCTAAGAACAGGAACAGGACAGGGATGTCTGTTTTACCCACTCTATTCAACATAGTACTGAAATTTCTAGCTACAGTGATCAGACAAGAAGAAGAAATAAAGGGCATTCAAATTGGAAAGGAGGAAGTAAAACCCCTATTATTTTTTATGACATGATATTTTACATAGAAAACCCTAAAGACTCCACAAAAAAACAAGTAGATTTAATAAATAAATTTAGCAATGTAGCAGGATACAAAATCAACACCCAAAAATGAATGGTTTCTTTTATACACTGATAATGAATTCTCAGAAAAAGAAACTAAACAAACAAACCTATGTACCATTGCAACAAAGAATTTAAGATACTTAGGAATACATTTAACCAAGGAGGTAACAGATATGTACACAGAAAACTATAGGATGTTGAAAAAAAACATAGAAAAAGTTATAAATAAATGGAAGAATATTCTGTGTTCATGTATTGGTAGAAGCAACATCATTAAAATGCTCATACTACCCAAAGGAATTGATAGATTCATTGCAATCCCCATTAAAATACCAATGGCATACTTCACAGATCTGGAGCAAATACTCCAGAAATTTATATGGAACCAAAAAAGCCCCAAATAGCTGCAGCAATCTTGACAAAGAAGAACAAAGTTGGAGGAATCACAATACCAGATTTCAAGTTATACTGCAAAGCCACCTTAATCAAAACAGCCTGGTACTGGCACAAGAACAGGCATACAGATCAATGGAACAGAACAAAAACCCCAGAAATGGAACCAAACCATTATGCTCAATTAATATTTGACAAAGGAGACAAGAGCATATAATGGAGTCAAGACAGTCTCTTCAATAAATGGTGTTGGGAAATTTGGAAAGATACATGCAAAAAATGAAACTAGACCACCAACTTACACCATACACAAGAATAAACTCAAAATGGATAAAAGAGTTATATGTAAGTTGGGAAACCGTAAATATCCTAGAAAAAACCATAGGCAGCAAAATCTCAAAGATCTCATACAACAATATGTCTCTGGATACATCTACTAGGGCAGAGGAAACTAAGGAGAAAATACACAAATGGGACTACATCAAAATAAAAAGTTTCTGCACAGCAAGAGACCATCAACAAAACGAAAAGGGAGCCCACTGTGTGGGAGAACATATTTGGCAATGATACATCTGGTAAAGGGTTAATATTCAAAATATATAAGGAACTAATACAGCTTAACAGAAGGAAAACAAACAATATGATTAAAAAAATGGGCAATTGACCTAATTAGACACTTTTCCAAAGTGGCCATACCAATAACCAAGAGAATATAAAAAATGTGCAAAGTCACTGATCATCAGAGAGATGTAAATTAAAATGGCAATGAGGCATAACCTCACACCTGTCTGAATGGCTACCATCAACAACTCAATCAAAGACAGGTGCTGTCGAGGATGTGGAGAAAAGGAAACCCTAGTACACTGTTGGTGGGAATGCAGAGTGGAGTAGCCATTATGGAAAACAATATGGAGTTTCCTAAAAAAAATTAAATTTGGAACTGCCATTTTAACCAGTGATCCCACTTCTAGGAATATATCCCAAGAAACTTAGAAACACCAATCGGAAAGAATGTATGCACCCCTATGTTCATAGCAACACAATTTACAATAGCTAAGATCTGGAAACAAGTGCCCATCAGTAGATGAGTGGATAAAAAAGCTGTGGTATTTTATACCATGGGAAACTATGCAGCAGTAAAATAGAAGAATCTCTTACCCTTTCAGACAACATGGAGGGACCTGGAGAGTATCATGCTAAGTGAAATAGGTCAGTCAGAGGGAGAAAAGTATCACATGATCTCACTCATATGTGGAATCTAAGTAACAAAATTGAAGCATAGTAATCCCTCCTTTGAAAAACTCGTTTGAAACTGGGGTTTGAACTACTCTGTTATTCTTAAACAATCTCTTGTTCCAAAAGTTAAGCCTGTTATTTTTAGAAAATGACTGTGCTTTGTACCTTGAATAATAGAAAAGATAAACTTAACTGTCTGACCTTGCAAGCTAGCCATCTAAAAGGGATACACTGATACTGATAATACTCCTATATTCTCATGCCAGGTGTCTGTATAGATATGATATGTACTCAAGGTTACAGGTTGTTTGTTAGATATGATATGTACTCAAGGTTATAAGCTGTCTGCAAAAAGAATTTACACAAAGACCTAGAAGGATATAAAAAGGGAATACTCCTTCCTTTGTTTGCTCAGAATTTGACAGAGATATTCTGCTCTGAGCCTGGGTGTAATAAAGGCTCCTAATTAATTGGCTTGTTAAGGCATCTTGTATCTAGCTTGCTGATTTACAATACAACAAAATGAACTGATGAACAGAGGAGATCCAGAGACTGGAAGCATGGAAGAGAGTGGGGAATCTTACGAGGGTGGGAGGTAATCAACCAAAGACCTTGTATGCATATATGCATGGCCCATGGACACAGACAGTGTGATGGAGAGGGACTGGGGTAGGGGTGGGATGGGTTGGGGCTGGGGAGATCTAGACGGGGTCAATGGGGGAAATAGGAGGACATATGTAATATTTTCAACAATGAAGATTTATTTAAAAAACAAAAGAAAAACAAAGCGTACACTAGTCAGTGAGTTATGAGCCTGCATCACTTTCCAGCTGTGTCAATTATTGGTGGTTCAAGCCCCTGAGAACCACTCTCCATCTCAGCTTCCCCATGTGAAATTGGGTTATCACATTGCCCACTTTACTGGCATGTTTTGTATGGAAAGGAGATAACACAGATCAAAGCCTACAGGCATTGGTAATCTTACTAGATAGCGCTGAATTCCCTTCTATAATTGTATTGATTTACATACTTCCTGGCCCTGCAGGAAACTGTCAGTGTCCCCACTGCGCCCCCCAACCCCCAATGAGATCATGGTGGCAAAGCTTTGAATGTTTGCTCAGTGCCATTTTAACATGCATCTCTCTGATTGCCAGCTAGGTTTGGCATCTGGGGTCGGGGCTCTATGTGAAGCCGGGGCACAGTGGGGTGGGCATCCTGATTCCTGGAGGGCTGGTTTCCAAAGCCCCACTGAAGGAGAACTGGTTCTGAGTTCCTAAAACCATGCTCTTGAGGTTTTGCCAGAGTGAGGAAGGCAAAGAGAAACAAACAAACCTGGCCTCTGCTGTGATTGTGACACCCCTTCTTTAGAAGAGGAGGGAGTACAAATAGACCTGCTTATTCTCCAGAATTGAAATTGAACTTCTGAAACTGGGGTTGGGTGCCTCCTAGGATCCCCCAGCCCCTGATACTGTCCTTATTTCCTGCCCCGGAGCCCCCAAATTCCCACCCCACTTCCGGATGTTATTAGAGCCTTGAGCTTTCAGGCTTTGTGGTTGGACAGCTTTGAGTATTGCCTGGCCTGGCCTCTGTCTCCCTGCAAGGCCTGGCTCCTCCTTTCTCAGAGCCTCAGTCTGAGAAATCTGTCTGAAGGATGAGATGAGACTGATGACAGTACCTGCTATTGAGACAATTAGAGGAACTGAGTCGTCCCTGAACCAGAGGGAGGGGGGATTGTGTAGAGAGGCTACAGAGGTGACAGGAGGAAGGCTTCTTGATTTTTTGGTGACGTTTGGGAGGGCAAAATAAGCCAGAGGGACAGGGGAGAGAAGGTTGCTAGTGAGGAAACTTCCACCTGGCCCAGCATTTGGGCACCAAGGGTGGTGTAGCCCGGCTGCCTGGACAACCTAAGTGGCCATCTGGAGACGAACATTTACTAGCAAAGTACCTGTTATTTACTGAAATGTAAATTTAGGTGGGTGCCCTATATTTTGCCTGAAAACACTAGCTGGGATGCAAGGAGAGAAGAGAAAGAAAGAGGGGAGGCCCTAGGAACACCATCTACCCATCCTGAGTGCAGTGATCTTGCTG
Source organism: Myotis lucifugus (assembly GCF_000147115.1). Taxonomy (NCBI): domain Eukaryota; kingdom Metazoa; phylum Chordata; class Mammalia; order Chiroptera; family Vespertilionidae; genus Myotis; species Myotis lucifugus. Next base: position 114,954 of record NW_005871969.1, read on the forward strand.
CAGCCCACCCTTTCCTCACAGGCACGGCCAGGCGTGGAAATAGCAAGAATCCACCCTCACTCCTGGCCCCCCATTTCCAAGAAGGGTCCTTGCTATGCTGGTTTCGGAGAGTTCCCCTCCTCAATCCACACCCAGGCCTCCTCTTGCCCAACCTCCAGCCTGGTCTTCCCACACACCCCATTCATTACTCATTAACACATAGGTAACCTTGACCTGATTGAATTAACCCGTCTGCCCATGGCTCCTTCCCCTCATGCTTACATGCACACTCAGCAGAGGCCTGCGTACCAGGGACCGGCATCCAGGGAGGACATGGTGGGCAGATTTTGATTCTAGCTTTAACTTCTCCGAGCCTGTTCCTGATCTGTACACTGGACATTCACAGTCCTGTACCTCAATCCAGGACATCAGGCAAGCAGAATGCTCAGTGGCACCCTGCAAGTAGTGACCGCTGGATTTTCTTGAAACACATATTTAATTTTGATAATACTTCCTTCTCCTCCCTCTTGCCTGATGTATTTGACAGCCCAACAGGCCTCCCAGCCAGAGTCCTCCCTTCTTCCTTCTCCTTCACCATCTGTGTCCAGCCCTCACCGACCCCTCTGCTGTCTCTCTGACCCATCTCCTCGCTTCACCCTGTGCTCCCTGACTTCTCTGCTGTAGACTCACCTCTTGCAGTTCATCTACATCACATTCACTGGGGCTTTCTCCCTAGAACACACCTTTGTATTCCCTCTGCAAAGTTATGATGTATAATCCATGAAGACGTGCAACGGACAGCAAATGTCTCCATGAGGGTCAGCTGGCAGCATCTTGCCTATTTCATGCATCTGGCCTATTTCACATGCCATACGTGCTATTTCTAGCCCCATGTTATGATTGAAGAAACTGAGGGCTTTGGCACTTTCCCAAGATCCTCTGGTAAGAACTGGTATTTGAACCCAAGCAGCTGGACTCCAGAGCTTTTGCCCCTAAAATCTGTGAATTTCAGACTGCTGCTGTAACAAATGACCACAGGTGAGGTGGCTTAAAACAACATCTATTTATTAACTCACTATTGGCCCAGTGTGCAAATTCGCACTTAGTATGCTACCTGCCACTCGCAGTGGTAGCCGGCGGGAGCCCCAGGAACATTGGGTCGGGTGGAAGGTGTACCCGGTATGTCTTATGAGTGTCCTAGGGCCTGGAAGTTCACACCCCACATTCCCAAATCAGCTCTCTTGCTACCTTCAGACTGGTGCCTGAGGATTTTAGCCACTTGCCCCCAGAGCAGCAGAGAAAGCGGCTTCAGGAGCAGCTTGAGGAGCATAATTGTGAACTACAGAAAGAGATTGACCAGAGTAAGGGAGAGGGAGGCAGGCAGAGAGGAAAGTAAAACAGTGAAGACAGCCCTAGCCGGTTTGGCTCAGTGGATAGAGCCTGGGCCTGAGGACCAAAGGTTCCCAGGTTGGATTCAGAGCAAGGGCAGGTACCTCGGTTTCTGGCTCCTCCCCAGCCCGGCCCTGGTCGGGGCTCCTGCAGGAGGCTGCCAGTCCATGTGTTTCTCTCACATCCATGTTTCTCTGTCTTTGCCTCTCTCTTCCACTCTCCATAAAAATCAATGGAAAAAAATATGCTCGGGTGAGGATTAACAACAACAGCAACAAAATAGTACAGACTTTCAGATGTTCCTCAACTTACCATGGGTTACATCCAATGAACGCACCATGAATTGAAAACACCAAGTCAAATGCATTTAGTATTACAGTGCATAGTGCTGGTTGTTTACCTCATGACTGGCTGACTGGCAGCTCTGGCTCTCTGCTGCTGACAGCGTCACGACAGAGTATCACACTGCATATCACTGGCCCTAAAAAAGGTCAGCATTCCAAGTATGGTTTCTGCTGAATGGGCATAGGTTTTTGCACCATCGTCTGTACATTGAAATGGCACTCAAACCTCCCAACAGGCCCCAATCTCTGATGGTTATACAGGTGATTCCAACCCCGTCATCAGAAACAGTTCCTTCACATCTTATACAGCTCATTCCAGCACAGACAGGAGTGGATGCCACCAGCACATTGTGGAGTCTGGTGGAATCTCTATTTTAGAATCACTTAGCAAGAATTCAAGAAAATAGAAGTATGGGCTCATTTTACTTCACTTATGATCTTAGATGCAAAATCCTAGCCAAGCAACTAAAAGGATGTATTTTAAAACTAAAACATCATGCAGTGGTCATGGTTGCACAGCAATGTGAATGTACTTTATGCCATGGAACTGTACATTTGCCACAAATGAACCAAAAATGGTTCAAGTGGGGATTTTTATGTTCTTTATATTTTATCGTGATAAAACATAAATTTTTTTTAATCTTTATTTTTTAAAATATATTTTATTGATTTTTTTTACAGAGAGGAAGGGAGAGGGATAGAAAGTTAGAAACATTGATAAGAGAGAAACAATGATCAGCTGCCTCCTGCACACTCCCCACTGGGGATGTGCCCACAACCAAGGTACATGCCCTTAACTGGAATTGAACCTGGGACCTTTCAGTCTGCAGGACGACATTCTATCTACTGAGCCAAACCGGTCAGGGCTTAATCTTTATTATTGAGAGTATTATAGTTGTCCATTTTTTTCTCCCCAGTGTCCCCCTCCACCCTGTTCCCACCCTATTCTCTCTGTCCGTAGCTAATGCATATATGCATTTAAGAATTTTGTTAATCTCTCCCCAGTCCCCCCATCCCACTTTCCTCTGAGATTCATCAGTCTGTTCCCTGTTTCAATGTCTTTGATTCTATTTTATTCATCAGTTTATTTTGTTCATTTGATTTCTTGTTCATTTATTTTGATTTTTAGATATAATTGTTGATAGATATATATTTATTGCCATTTTATTGTTCATATTTTTAATCTTTTTTCTTCTCCTTCCTCCAATGCCTCCTCCTCCTCCTCCTTTTTCTTAAAGAATACCTTTCAGCAATTCATGTAGGACTGCTTTCGTGGTGATAAACTCCTTTAGCTTTTTCTTGTCTGTGAAGCTGTTTATCTGACCTTCAATTCTAAATGATAGCTTTTCTGGGTAGAGTAATCTTGATTGTAGGTCCTTGCTATTCATCACTCTGAATATTTCTTGCCACTCTCTACTGGCCTGCAAAGTTTCTGCTGAGAAATCAGCTGACAGTCATATGGGTGCTCCCTTATAGGTAACTAAGTGCTTTTCTCTTGCTGTTTTAAAGATTCTTGCGTGTCTTTAACCTTTGGCATTTTAATTATGATGTGTATTGGTGCAGACCTCTTTGGGACTCATCTTGTTTGGGACTCTCTGTGCTTCCTTGACTTGTATGTCTATTTCCTTCACCAAATTAGGGAATTTTTCTGTCATTTTCTTTTTCAAAGAGGTTTCCAATTTCTTTCTCTCTCTCTTCTCCTTCCAGCACCCTCATGATGAGAATGTTGGTATGCTTGAAGCTGTCCCAGAAGCTCCTTACACTATCTTCATACTTTTTGAATTCTTTTTTCTTTTTGCTGTTCTGATTGGGTGTTTTTGGCTTCCTTATATTCCAAATCACTGATATGATTCTCAGCGTCATCTCTCTACTGTTGATTTCTTTTGCATGCTGTTGAAGTTCTTACTAACTTCCTTGAGCATCCTTATAAGCATTGTTTTGAACTCTGTATCTAGTAGTTTGCTTGCCTCCATTTCATTTAGTTATTTATCTGAATGTTTCTCCTGTTCTTTCATTTGGAATCTGTTTCTTGTGTCCACATCTCCACATTTTTGCTGCTTCCCTATGTTTGTTTCTATATATTAGGTAGAGCTGCTACATCTCCCAGGCTTGGTAGAGTGGCCTTGTGTAGTAGGTGTCCTGTAGGTCCCAAGGCTGCAGCCTCCTCAGTCACCTGATCTGAGTGCTCCAGGTGTGCCCCTGTGTAGGTTGTGTACACTGTTGTGTGGTAGTTGAGGCTTGATTGCTGTTGGCATCACTCTTAGGGATTGAGCCTCAGGCCAATAGGCTATGAGGATGAACTGTGACTACAGCAAAGGAGCTGCTGTGCAGGTGGGGCTTTGGTGCTCACTGAATTTGCCCCTTGAATGTGTTGCTTGTGGAGGAATCTGGCATGATCTGAAGCTGTCCCCTGGGTTCACTGGCTCTGGAGCCTTGGGAAAGATGAAAAGTCAGGCACTGGCTGTGCCCTGCCTGGGGCAACCTAGCTTGAGCTACAGAGCTATCTGCAGATGGCTGCTACTTGTGTCGGGCTTGGAGGTACCCAGGAGAAACCAAGCTGTAAACCAAGGTGGGCTGCTGCTAATGCTGGACCTGGGGCCACTTACAAGCAGTAGGGGATACATAGAGGCCATATGCTTCTTGTTTGAGAGATTATAGGAAAGTCTGAAGCATGAGGCAAGAGAGGCCAGTTGTATGGTAAAGCTACTGGAAACAGGTTGGATGAGTCCAGAATTTGGTGAAGTAAGGTGTTAGGGATTTACCAGGGTGGGGCAAAGAGTGTAAGCCAGGTTGATGGAGACTCAGATATGGGGCCTACTTGTCAGCTCTGTGTGTGTGTGTATGTGTAGTGTGTGTGTGTGTGTGTGTGTGTGTGTGTGTGGTGTGGTGTGGTGTGTGTGTCTGAAAAGGAACAATGACCTCTGCCAGCACTTCTGTCTGGCTATAAGCTGCTCCCTCAGCTCTCACCCTGAGGCCATGCCATTCAGTTCCTCCTTGTATGTCTCTGGCTCCTTTCAAGCTGCTGCCTCAGCTCTGGAACTCAGAGAGCATGAGTCCAAGTAAGTTCGTGCATGGGCCCTTTAAGAGGAACAACCTGGGACTCCATTGCCCTCTGTCTCACTCAGCCACAATCCACACGGGTTTTTACAGTTATAAGTTATGAGGATTTCTATTCCTGTCACTGGAACCATGGGCTGGGAGGTCTGGTGTGGGGCTGAAACCCCTAACTCCTCAGGGGAACCTCTCCAGCCAAAATGTCCTTCCCGATTTTAAACTGCCACACATGGTTGTGGGACTAGCCCATTCCTCATCTCTGCCCTGCCTACCAGTCTGGATGTGGCTTCTTTAAATTCTCAGCTGTAGGACTTCCATTCAGATGGATTTCAGGTGTTTCTGAATGCTGGTTGTTCTGTAGTTTTGTTGTATTTTTTATGTGGTTATGGGAGGATTCAAGTCCTACATTTATCACCACCATCTTGACCAGAAGTCAATGTCTGACTTTTGTATATTGAACCATCCTTGCATTCTGAAAATAAATCTCACGCAGTTATGGTATATGACCCTTTTAATATGCTGTCAGGCCGGGTTTCCTGGTATTTTGCTGGCAGATTTCTGCATCTATATTAATAAGTGATATTTATGTGTAGTTTTTTTTTCTTGTGATGCCATTGTTTTGCTCTGATAACAAGGTAACACTCTCCTCAGGATTTGTTAGAAGTGTTTCTTCCTCTTTGGTATTTTTGGGGAAGAGTTTGAGAGAGATTGATATTAATTTGGTAGAATTCACCATTGACGCCATCCTTCCTGGGCTTTTCTTTCTTGGGAGGTTTTTGATTAGTGCTTCACTCTTCTTCCTTATTATAGATCTACTAGAGGCCCAGTGCATGAAATTTGTGCATGGAGGGGGTGATCCTCAGGCTGCACCCTCTCCTATTGGGGACCCCTTGGGGGATATCCTACTGCTGGTTGAGGCCTGATCGGGCCTAAACGGGCAGTCGTACATCCCTCTTGCAATCTGGGACTGCTGGCTCCTAACTGCTCCCCTGCCTGCCTGCCTGATTGCCCCTAAATACCCTCCCCTGCCGGCCTGATCTCACTCCCATGGCCCTTTTCTGCTGGCCTGATGTCATTCCCAATTGCCCTCCACTCCCAGCCTGGTTGCCTCCTGTTTCCCTGTCCTGATGACCTGATCTCACCCACAACTGCCTTCACCTGTAGGCCTGATCTCACCCCCAACCGCCTTCCTCTGCTAGCCAATTTGGTTCTGATTGGTCAGTTTCTATGCCAGTCAGTGTCAAAAGCTCAACCTCATAGGCAGCCATTGGTTTTTCACAGCATCCAGATTTGGTTCTGATCGGTCAGTGTCTATGCCAGTCAGCATCAAAAGATCTGTCTGTAGCCCTAACTGGTTTGGCTCAGTGGATAGAGTCTCAGCCTGCAGACTGAGGGGTCACAGGTTCGATTCCAGTCATGAGCATGTACTTTGGATGTGGACACTTCCCCAGTAGGGGGTGTGCAGGAGGCAGCTGATCAATGTTTCTCTCATTGATGTTTCTAACTCTCTATCCCTCTCCCTTCCTCTCTGTAAAAAATCAATAAAATATACATTTTTTAAGAAAGATCTGTCTGCAGGGCAGCATTGGCTCCCAACAGCACCCAATTTTTGTTCTCATTTGTCAGTTCCTATGCCAATCAACGTTAAAAGATCTGCCTGCGATGCAATCTTTAGCTCCCCACAGCAATCAAATTAGGTTCTCATTGGTCCATTTCTATGCCAATCAATGTCAAGAGCTCCCCCTCCTAGACAGCCATTGGCTCTTCACAGCACCCACATTTGGTTCTGATAGCTCAGTTCCTATTCCAGTCAACGTCAAAAGCTCCGTGTCCTAGGCAGCCATTGGATCTTGGTCGGTTTCTATGCCAGTCAGTTACAAAAACCTCGCCTCCTAGGCATCCATTGGCTCCCCCAAAACACCCAGATTTGGTTCTGATTGGTCAGTTTCAATGCCAGTCAGGGTCAAAAGCTCCACCAGCTAGGCTGCCTTTGGCTCTCCACAGCACACAGATTTGGTTCTGATTGGTCGGATTTTATGCCAGTCAGTGTCAGAGGCTTCGCCTCCTAGTCAACCATTGGCTCCTCACAGCACCCGGAATTGATTCTGATTGGTCCGTGTCTATGCCAGTCAGCATCAGAAGCTGAGCCTCATAGGCAGCCATTGTTTCTTCACAGCACCCACATTTGGTTCTGATAGGTCAGTTTCTATTTCAATCAATGACAAAAGATCTGCCTCCTAGGCAGTTACTGGTTCTTCACAGCACCCAGGTTTTGTTTTGATTGGTCGGTTCCTATGCAAATCAACAACAAAAGCTCTGCTTCCTAGGCAGCCATTGGTTCCACACAGTACCCACAATTGGTTCTGATATGCCAGTTTCTATGCCAGTCAGCATCAAAAGCTCTGCCTCCTGGACAGCCATTGGCTCCCCAGAGCTCCCAAATTGGTTCTGATTGGTCAGTTTCTATGTCAGTCAGCGTCAGAAGATCCTCCTCCCAGGCAGCCATTGGCACCCCACAGCACCCAGATTTGGTTCTGATTCGTCAGTTTGTATGCCAGTCAGCATCAGAAGCTCTGCCTTTTGGGCAGCCATTGCTCCTCACAGCACCTACATTTGGTTCTGATTGTTTGGTGTCTATGCCAGTCAGCGTCAGAAACTCCCCCTCTAAGATAGCCATTCATTCTTCATGGCACACACATTTTGTTCTGATTTTTCGGTTCCTGTGCCAATCAACATCAAAAGCTCTGCCTCCTGGGCAGCCATTGGTTCTTCACAGCACCACAGCACCCACATTTGGTTCTGATTAATTGGTTCCTATGCTGTTCAGTGTCAAAAGCTCCACCTCCTAGACAGACATTGGTTCTTCACAGCACCCACATCTGGTTCTGATTTGTCGTTTCCTATGCCAGTCATTGTCAAAAGCTCCACCTACTACAGATCCATTGGTTCTTCACAGCACCCACATTTGGTTCTGATTGGTCAGTTCCTATGCCAGTCAGCATCTAAAGCTCTGCCTCCTGCCCTGGCTGGTTTGGCTCAGCGGATAGAGTGTCGGCCTGCATACTGAGGGGTCCCAGGTTCCATCCCGTTCAAGGGCATGTACCTGGGTTGTGGGCACATCCCCAGTAGGGGGTGTGCAGGAGGCAGCTGAATTGATGTTTCTCTCTCATCAATGTTTCTGACTCTCCCTCTCCATCTCCCTTCCTCTCTGTAAAAAATCAATAAAATATATTTAAAGATAAAGCTCTGCCTCCTGGAAAGCCATTGCTTCTTCACAGCACTCACATTGTGTTCTGATTGGTCAGTTCCTATGCCAGTCAGCATCAAAAACTCCACCTTCAGGACAGCCATTGACTCTCCACAGCACCCAGCTTTGGTACTGAATGGTCAGTTTCTATGACAGTCAGCATCAAAAGCTCCGCCTCCTAGGCAGTCATTGGTTCTTCACAGCACCCATATTTGGTTCTGATTGGTCAGTTCCTATGCCAATCAATGTCAAAGTCTCCGTCTCCTAGGTAGCCATTGGTTCTTCACAGCACCTACTTTAGGTTCTGATAGGTCAGTTCCTGTGCCAGTCAACATCAAAACTCCACCTCCTAGGTAGTCATTCATTCTTGGTTAGTTTCTATGCCAGTCTGTGTCAAAAGCGCCACCTCCTAGGCAGCCGTTGGCTCCCCACAGCACCCAGATTTGGTTCTGATTGGTCAGTTTCAATGCCAGTCAGCATCAGAAGCTCCGCTCTTAGGTACCATTGGTTCTTCACAGCACCCAGATTTGGCTCTGATTGGACAGTATCTATGCCTTTCAGCATCAGAAGCTCTGCCTTCTAGGCAGCCATTGTTTTTTCACAGCACCCACATTTTGTTCTGATAGGTCGGTTCCTATGCCAGTCAATGTCAAAAGCTCTGCCTCCTAGGCAGCCTTTGGCTCCCCACCGCACCCAGATATGGTTCTGATTGGTCAGTTTCTATGCCAGTCAGCATCAGAAGCTCCACGTAGTAGGCAGCCATTGGTTCCTTTCAGCACCCACATTTGGTTCTGATTGTTTGGTTCTAGTGCAGTCAGCATTAAAAGCTCCGCCTTCTAGGCAGCCATTGGTTCTTCACAGCACCCACATTTGGTTCTTATTGGTCAGTTCTTTTGCCAGTAAGCATCAAAAGCTCTGCCTCCTAGACAGTCATTGATTCTTCACATCACCCACATTTGTTTCTGATTGGTTTGTTACTCTGCCAGTCAGCATCAAAAGTCCTGCTATCTAGACAGCCATTGGTTCTTCACTGCACCCACATTTGCTTCTGATTGGTCGCTTCCTATGCCAATCAGCATCAAAATCTCTATCTCCTATACAGCCATTGGTTCCTCACAGTACTCACATTTGGTTCTGATTGGTCAGTTCCTACGCCTGTCAGCATCTCTGGGCCTATCTCCGGGTCTAATCAGAGAGACCTGGCTGAACACCCAGGGAGACAGGGAAAGAAAGAAAGACCGGCTGCTTGCTAAGCCTGGAAAGAAAGAGGGAGAGAAAGAGAGAGGCAACTACTGATCAACAGCTGCCACTGAGGCTGTGGATCAGACCCTGCCTCTCTCTCTGGGTCTCTCTGGGACTCGTGCAGGAGCTTGCTGGTGCACAATTAGCAGCTGGAAACCCTGGGCCAGCCAAGGGGTGATTGTGGTGGCCATGGCGGCAGCAACAGGCGGCTCAGCTTTATTTTGAATAGATGAAAGAGGCCACCTACACAGTAAGCCAAATGATCAGATCTCCCTCCTCCCTATCTCACCAAATAAAGAGGGGAGGAGCGATGGCCATGGAGGGATGGAGGGTGGGCAGGGGGTGGAGGGCGGAAGAGGAAGAGGATGAGGGAGGGGGCCAGTTGCATCCCAGTTTCACAATGGGAAAGTAAAATGCAGTAGTGCACCCAACCTCTCCAGTCCTCCCTGCATGCCTCGCTCCTTCCACCTTTTCCCCTCCAAGCCTCCCCAGTAGGCCATCACTGCACAGAGGAACTGCAGAGAAGGAGGGGTAGGAGGAAGCAGGGAGCCTGCTGGGTGCCAGCAGCCAGGGAAAGGAAGGCCTATTTTTGCACGAATCTTCAAGCATCGGCTTCTAGTTATTTAAAAAAACAACAACAGCCAGTCCTGCAGGCTTGGCTCAGTGAATGAGCATTGATCTAAGAACCAGGAAATCACAGTTTGATTCCTGGTCAGGGCACATGCCTGGGTTGCAGGCTTGATCCCCATTATGGGCACACAGGAGGCAGCCATTCAATGATTCTCATCATTAATGTTTCTCTTTCTCCCTCTCCCTTCCTCTGAAATATATATATTTTAAACACAAAGGATAACAGGTATTGTTGAGGATGTGGAGAGGTTAAAACTCTTGTGCTCTCTTGGTGGGAATGCAAAATGATGCGGCTACAATGGAAAACAGTATGTATATTCCTCCAACCTTACCATCAATCAATCCTTCTTCTGGGTATAAACTCAAATAATTGAAACCAGGATCTTGATGAAATACCTGTACTTCCATGTTCACTGAAGCATTATTTACAAAAGCAAAGACATGGTAACAACCTACATGCCCATCAACAAATGAGTGAACAAACAAAATGTGGTCCATCCAGACAATGGAATATCACTCAGCTATAAAAAGGAAGGAATTCTGACACAGGCTACAACATAGATGAACCTTAAGGACATTATGCTCCATGAAATAAACCAGACATGAAAACAAATACTATGTGATTCTACTTATATGACGTCCCTAGAGGAGTCAGAACCATAGACACAGAAAGTAGATTGTAGGAGGCACGGTCTGAGACAGAGGGATGGGAATTTATTGTTTAAGGGCGACAGAGTTTCAGTTTGGAAAGAGAAAAGAGTCCTAGAGATCTCCTATGCAGCATAAGGCATATAGTTAACAAAACTGTATTAGATACTTAAATTTTTAAAAGAAGGACAATCTTTAAAAAAAAAAGAAGGGTAATCTTAGATTATATGTTCTTATCACACACAAAATAGAAGGAAGGAGGAAAATTTGTAGAGGTGATGGTTAATCTGATAGGATTGATTATGGTGACAGTTTTACAGGTGTTTGCTTATCTTCAAATTCATTGAGATATATACATTAAATGTGTTTAGTTTTTAAATTTAAAATTACAGTTGACATTCAGTATCATTTTATACTAGAGGCCCAGTGCACGACATTTGTGCACTGGGGGGTGGTGTGGGGGTAGCCCTCAGCCTGGCCTGAACCCTTTCCCAGTCCGGGAGCCCTCTGGGGATGTCTGACTGAGGGCTTAGGCCTGGGTTGGGACATCCTTAGCGCTGCTGCAGAGGCAGTCTTCAGCCCGGCTTTTGGCTGAGTAGAGCTCCCCCTGTGGGAGCACACTAACCACCAGGGGGCAGCTCCTGCATTGAGCATCTGCTCACTGGTGGTTATTGCCAAGAAACATAAAAACACCAATCAGAAAGAATGCATTCACCCCTATGTTCATAGCAACACAATTTACAATATCAAAGATCTGGAAACAAGTGCCCATCAATAGATGAGTGGATAAAATAGCTGTGGTACTTTTATACCATGGGAAACTATGCAGCAGTAAAATAGAAGAATCTCTTACCCTTTTAGACAGCATGGAGGGACCTGGAGAGTATCATGCTAAGTGAAATAGCTCAGTCAGAGGAAGTCATGAGTATCACATGATCTCACTCATATGTGGAATCTAACTAACAAAATTGAAGAATACTAATCCCTCCTTTGGAAAACTTGTTTGAAACTGCTGTTTGAACTACTCTGTTATTCTTTTCTTTCTTTTTTTATTGTTTTACTAGAGGCCCAGTGCACAAAAATTTGTGCACTCGGGGGTGGGGGGGCGAGGGGGGTCCCCCAGCCCGGCCTGTGCCCTCTAGCAGTCTGGGACCCCTCAGGAGATAACGACCTGCTGGCTTAGGCCTGCTCCTGGGTGGCAGAGGGCACGTCCAATCCCTAGGTGCAGCCCCTGTTCAGGCTCAGAGCAAGGCCGATTGGAGAGTTGTGGCGCCGCCCCATCATGCACAGAGCAGGGCGGATCGGGAGGTTGCGATGCCACCCTCAGTCACGCTCAGGGTAGGGCCGATTGGGGGGTTGGGGCACCGCCCCCTGTCACACTCAAGGCAGGTTCGATGGGGAGATTGCAGCGCCACCCCCTGTCACACACAGAGCAGGGCCGATCAGTGGGTTGGGGAGCTCCCCCCTGTCATGCACAGAGTAGGGCCAATAGGGGAGTTGGGGCACCACCCCCTGTCACACACAGAGCAGGGCGGATCAGGGGGTTGGGGCACTGCACCCTGTCACATTCAGGGCAGGGCCAATGGGGAGGTTATGGCTCTACCCTGTCACACACAGAGCAAGGCCCATGGAGGGGGGTTGGGGCGCCACCCTCTATCACCCACAGAGCAGGGCCGATCAGGGGGTTGGGGCGCCGCCACTGTCACACTCGGGGCAGGGCCGATGGAGAGGTTATGGCTCTACCCTGTCCCACACAGAGCAGGGCCCATGGGAGTGCAGGGGTTGGGGCACCGCACCCTGTCAAACACAGAGCCACAGGGCAATCAGGGGGGTTGGGGAGCTCCCTCCTATCAGGCACAGAGCAGGGCTGATCAGTGGGTTGGGCGCCTTCCCCTGTCAGGAACAGAGCAGGGCGAGCAGGGCGGATAGGGAGGTTGTGGCCTCGCCCCCTGTCACACACAGAGCCACAGGGCGATGAGAAGGTTTGGGTGCTGCCCCCTGTCACCCTGATCCCAGTGCCGGGAGCCTCGCTGCTCGGCTGATCCTGGTGCTGGGAGGCATATTACCCTTTTACTATATAGAATAGAGGCCTGGTGCAGGGGTAGGGGCTGGCTGGTTTGCCCTGAAGGGTGTCCTGGACAGGGTGGGGGTCACCACTGGGGTGCCTGGCCAGTCCGGGTGAGGGCTGAGGGCTGAGGGCTGTTTTCCAGCTGGCGAGTGACTGAAGCTCCCAACTGCTCCTTGTTTTCTTTTTTTTTTTAAATTCTGGGCCAGCTTTAGCTCTGAGGCCTCGCCGCTGAAAACATCGATACAATGTTGTGGTCTGGCTGGCTTTCAGTTTGGCTGGTTTCTGGGGTTTTGTTTAGCTTCTTATTTGCAACATAGTACATAGTTGCTTAGAGTTGCAGCTGAGAGGCCGGCAAGTGAGGCGGGGAACGTTGGAGTCCGCAGTCACTGAAGCAAGCAAGCCTCCCTTTTCGTTTCAGTGCATTGCTGCCGGCGGCCATGTTGGCTGACAGTTAATTTGCATAAGGATATGCTGATTAGCCAATGGGAAGGGTAGCGGTCGTACGCTAATTACCATGTTTCTCTTTTATTAGTGTAGATTGCTTAAAGTATTACAAAGAGTATTACATATGTCTCCTTTTTTTCCCCACCCTTGACAGTCTTCTGGCCTCCCCTACCCCCCAGTGTCTTATGTCCATTGGTTATGCTTATATGCATGCATATAAGTCCTTCGGTTGATCTCTTACCCCCCCTCACCCCCCAAACCTCCCCGGCCTTCCCACTGTAGTTTGACAGTTTGTTCGAGGCAGCTCTGCCTCTGTATATATTTTTGTTCATAAGTTTATAATGGTCTTTATTATCCATGAGTGAGTGAGATCATGTGGTGTTTTTCCTTCATTGACTGGCTTATTTCACTTAGCATAATGCTCTCCAGTTCCATCCATGCCGTTGCAAATGGTATGTTCCTTCTTTTTTAAAGCAGCATAGTATTTCATCGTGTAAATGTACCAGTTTTCTAATCTATATATCTACTGATGGGCACTTAGGCTGTTTCCAGATCTTAGCTATGGTGAATTGTGCTGCTATGAACATATGGGTGCATATATCCTTTCTGATTGGTGTTTCTGGTTTCTTGGGATATATTCCTAGAAGTGAGATCACAGGGTCAAATGGGAGTTCCATTTTTGTTTTTTGAGGAAGCTCCATAGTGTCTTCCATAGTGGCTGCACCAGTCTGCATTCCCACCAGCAGTGCAAGAGTGTTCCTTTTTCTCCACATCCTCTCCAGCACTTGTCGTTTGTGGATTTGTTGATGATAGCCATTCTGACAGGTGTGAGATGGTACCTCATTGTTGTTTTTATTTGCATCTCTCAGATGATTAGTGACTTTGAGCATGTTTTCATGTCTCTTGGCTTTCTGAATGGTCTCTTTTGAAAGGTGTCTATTTAGTCCTTTATCCATTTTGAGTTTATTTTTGTGTATGGTGTAAGTTGGTGGTCTAGTTTCATTTTCTTGCATGTATCCTTCCAATTTTCCCAACACCATTTATTGAAGAGACTATCTTGACTCCATTGTATGTTCTTGACTCCTTTGTCAAATATTAATTGAGCATATTGGTTCTGGCCAATTTATGGGCTCTCTATTCTATTCCCAATGGAATATGTCTGTTCTTGTGCCAGTACCAGGCAGTTTTGAGAACAGTGGCTTTGTAATACAGCTTGATATCTGGCATTGAGATCCCACCTACTTTGTTCTTTCTCAGGATCGTTGCAGCTATTCGGGGTCTTTCTTTATTCCAGATGAATTTTTGGAGAGTTCGTTCTAGATCTTTGAAGAAGGCCATTGGTATTTTAATGGGAAGTGCGTTGAATGTATAGATTGCTTTGGGTAGTATGGACATTTTAATGATGTTGATTCTACCAATCCAAGAACATGGTATGTTCTTCCATCTCTTTATGTCTTCCTCTATCTCTTTTTTTCAACGTCCTGTAGTTTTCTGTGTAGATGTCTTTTACCTCCTTAGTTAATTTTATTCCTAGGTAGCTTAATTTTTTTTGGTGCGATGGTAAATGGGATTGTTTTTTTAGTCTCTCTTTCTGTAAGTTCACTATTGTGTAGGAATGCCATAGATTTCTTGGCGTTAATTTTGTATCTTGCTACATTGCCAAATTGATTCTAAACTATTAAGTCTAATAGTTTTTTGATGGAGTCTGTAGGGTTTTTTGTGTATAATATCATGTCATCTGCAAATAAGGACAGTTTTATTTCTTTTCCAATTTGGATGCCTTTTATTTCTTCTTGTCTAATTGCAATGGCTAATACTTTCAGTATTATATTGAACAGGAGTGGTGAGAGTGGGCATCCCTGTCTTGTTCCTGTTCTTAGGGGAAATGGTGTTAGTTTTTGTCCATTGAGTATGATGCTGGTTGTGGGTTTGTCATATATGGCTTTTATTATGTTGAGGTATGATCCTTCTATTCCCACCTTGCTGAGAGTTTTTATCAAAAATGGGTGTGGGATTTTGTCAAATGCTTTTTCTGCATCAATTGATATGACTATGTGGTTTTTTCTTTCAATTTGTTTCTGTGATGTATCACGTTTATTGATTTGCGTATATTGTACCATCCTTGCATCCCTGGGATAAATCCTACTTGGTCATGGTGTATGATCCTTCTGATGTACTGCTGGATCCGATTTGCTAAGATTTTGTTGAGGATTTTGGCATCTATGTTCATGAGGGATATTGGCCTATAATTCTCTTTCATTGTGTTGTCTTTACCTGGTTTTGGTATTAGGGTGATGCTGGCTTCATAGAATGAGCTTGGAAGTGTTCTTTCCTCTTGGATTTTTTGTAGTAGTCTGAGGAGGATAGGTTTTAGGTCTTCCTTGAATGTTTTGTAAAACTCCCCTGTGAAGCCATCTGGTCCTGGGCTTTTGTTTGCTGGAAGCTTTTTGATGACTGCTTCAACTTCTTCCATAGTTATTGGCCTATTGCGATTTTTAGATTCTTCCTGATTGAGTTTTGTAATGTTGTATTTTTCTAGGAATTTGTCCATTTCCTCCAGGTTGTCTAATTTGTTGGAGTAGAGTTTTCCATAGTATTGTTTAACAATCGTTTGTATTTCTGTGGGGTCTGTTGTTATTTCGCCTCTAACATTTCTGATTTTGTTTATTTGGGTCCTCTCTCTTTGCTTCTTTGTGAGCCTGGCTAGAGGTTCATCAATCTTGTTTATTCCTTTCACAGAACCAGCTTGGTTTCATTGATTTTATGTATTTTTTTTGGTCTTTATGTCATTTATTTCTGCTCTAATCTTTATTATCTCCTTCCTTCTGCTCACTCTGTGCTTTTCTTGTTGCTCTCTAATTCTTTGAGATGTAGATTTAGATGATTTACTACCATTTTTTCTTGTTTGTTGAGATAGGCTTGTAGAGCTATAAACTTCCCTCTCAGGATTGCTTTCATTGTGTCCCATAAGTTTTGGATTATTGTGTTTTCATTGTCATTAGTTTCCAGGATGTTTTTAATTTCTTCTTTGATCTCATTGGTAACCCAATCAATATTTAATAAGATGCTATTCAGCTTCCAAGTGTTTGAGTATTTTGAATTGTTTTTATTGTAGTTTATTTCTAACATTATGCCATCGTGGTCTGAGAAGATGCTTGGTATGATTTCAATCTTCTTGAATTTTGGGAGACTTTGTTTGTGACCCAATATGTGGTCTATTTTTGAATATGTCCCATGAGCCCTTGAGAAGAATGTATATTCTGTGGCTTTGGGGTGAAGTGTTCTGAAGATGTCAATTAAGTCCATCTGATCTAGTGAGTCATTTAGGATTGCTGTTTCTTTGCCAATTTTTTGTCTAGAGGATTTATCCAGTGATGTCAGTGGTGTATTAAAGTCCCCTACTATGATTGTATTGTTGTCAATCTCTTCCTTAATATCTTCCAGGAATTTTTTTTATGTATTTGGGTGCTCCTGCATTGGGTGCATATATGTTTACCAGGGTTATAACCTCTTGTTGTATTGATCTGTTTAGTATTATGAAGTGGCCTCCCTTATCTCTTGTTATGACCTTCACTTTGAGGTCTATTTTGTCCGATATAAGTATTGCTACCCCAGCTTTTTTTTCATTTCCATTTGCGTGAAAGATATTTTTCCATCCCTTCACTTTCAGTCTGTGTGAGTCCCTTCTTCTTAGATGGGTCTCTTGTAGACAGCAAATGTATGGGTCATGTTTTTTTATCCATTCAGCCACTCGATGTCTTTTGATTGGAGCATTTAATCCGTTTACGTTTAAAGTTATTATTGAAAAGTACTTGTTTGTACCCATGTCTATTTTTTGTGGCTGTTTTATTTCTGAGCTTTTTATTTCTTCTTTTTACACCAGTCCCTTTAGCATTTCTTGCATGGCTGGCTTTGTGGTGATAAACTCCCTTAGCCTTTTTTTGTCTGTGAAGCTTCTTATTTCCCCTTCAATTTTGAATGATAGCCTTGCTGGATAGAGTATTCTTGGATTCAGTCCTTTGCTTTGCATCACTTTGTAAATTTCCGTCCATTCTTTTCTGGCCTGATGTGTTTCTGTTGAGAAATCATTTGATAATCTAATGGGAGATCCCTTGTATGTAACTTTTCGTCTCTCTCTTGCAGCCTTTAAGATTCTCTCTTTGTCCTGAACATTTGCCATGGTAATTATGATGTGTCTTGGTGTGGGTCTTTTCGGGTTCACCTTGATTGGGACTCTCTGGGCTTGTGTGACTTTTTTCTTCCCCACCTCAGGGAAGTTTTCTGATATTATTTCTTCAAATAGGTTTTCTAAGTCTTGTTCCTCTTTCTGTTGTTCTGGCACCCCTATTATTCATATGTTGTTTTGTTTCATGTTGTCCCATAGCTCCCTTAGGCTCTCCTCCTGTCTTTTAATTTTTTTCTCCAATTGCAGTTCAGTTTGGGTGTGTTTTGTTTCCCTGTCTTCTAATTCGCTAATTTGGTCCTCCGCTTCTCCTAGTCTACTGTTGTAACTTTCAATGGTGTTTTTTATTGCAGCTATATCACTTTTCCTTTCTTCTTGGTTCTTACATAATTTATTGATTTTTTTCATCTGTTTCTTCTTGCTTCTTGCATAAGTTGTTGCTTTTTTCCTCTATCCGGTTTATGCATTCTAGGACCCTTACTCTGAATTCTTTTTCTCTCATGCTGCATGCCTCGGTTTCACTTAGCTGCTTTTCTGGTGAGTCCTCCTTTTCTTTCCTTTGGGAGTTTCTTTGTCTACCCATGTTTGATCTCACCAACATATCTAGATGTTGAGTCATTCAGTGGCTGCTCCTTGGGTGGCAGTGGCTCCTCAGGCTGTGGTTGCTCCTCTGGTGGTTGTTGTAGCAGCTGCTCCTCAGTTGTCAGGAGCTCCTGTGGTGGGTGCTGTTCACCGCTGTGGTGGCTCCTCTGGCTGGTGGGAGGAGGCTTCACACACAGCTGCTGTTCCTCAGACAGAGGATGTGCTGATCACGAGGCTGCTGTTCCTTGGATGGGGGCTGGCTTCATGCTGCTGTTGTTCCTCTGATATGGTGGGCTGCATGTGAGGCTACTGCTCCTAGGACCAGCTGCTGCTCGTCTGACAGGTGCAAGCTGTTGTTTCTCTGCTCCTCGGACTGGTGCGTGCTGCGTAGAGCTGCCACTCCTCGGATGTGGGCGGTCTGCTCCTGTGGTTGCTGTTCCTCAGACCAAGGTGGGCTGCCGCTGCTCCTCGAATGGGGCCGGGCCTCTCGCAGGACTGCTGCTTCTCGGATGGGGGTGGGCTGCTCACACAGCTGCTGTTCCTCAGATTGGGCAGGCTGCTCATGCGGCTGCTGCTGCTTGGGCAAGGGCAAGATGCTTGTGCAGCTGCTGCTCCTCGGACTAGTGCAGGGTGCAGGCTGTGCGCAGCTGCTGCTCCTCAGATGGGGGCAGGCTGCACAGGGCTGCCTCTCCTCCGATGTAGGAAGACTGCTCATGCGGCTGCTGCTCCTCAGACAAGTTGGAATGCTCGTGTGGTGGCTGCTCTTTGGACGGGGAAGCGGGCTGCTCACACAGCTGCTGCTCCTTGGACAGGGGCAGGCCACATGAGGATGCTGCTCTTAGGCTCTAGGCAGGCTGCTCACAGGGCTGATGCTCCCTGTACAAGAGCGCACCACTCAGGTGTCTGTTGCTCATGTGGTTGAAAAAATAATGTGAACAGAAGTAGGAAATAAAGGAACAAACACAAAAAAAAGGAGAACAAAGAAAGAAAAAAAGCAACAAAAAAAAAAGGGAAAACAAAGAAAAAAGCAAAAAAAAAGAAAAGCTAACAAAATAATAAAAAAATAAAATTGAAAAATTGAAATGTCATTCCTTTGGCTGGCTTAAGATCCCAGTTTCCTGAAATGTCTGTGATTCTGTTATTGTTGTTGTTGCTGGGACTGAAAGGCCCTCTATAGACCACACCCTGTTAACTCCCAGGGATTAATCAGATTATTTTAATCCTTCATCTCATTCAGGGTGGAATCTGGGTGTGGCTATATTCCTTGCCTGGGGCCTGGAGAGAGGAATTATAGCCTTGGGAGAAAAAATGGCTGCCCAAGTCCTGGGATCAGGGGTGACTCAGCACTCAATTTGCTGCCACCTCTCCTGGCCCCCCTTCCTTCCCCAGAGGCTCCCCAGATTCCACTAGTCCGCACCTTCTCCCGCTCTTCAGCACAGGTGAGTGTCTGTATCCGAAATGTCCTATGAACAGGGTTCAGTGAAAACAAACAAACAAACAAATGCCGGCTGCAGAAACGGGGAAGGCTGAGTCTCTGTAAGCTCCTCTCTTACTGGCACTGCATGGTCTGGACAGCGCTTCAGGCTGCCCCTTTTAGGCTCAGTCCTCCGTAATTATGGAACCCAGATCTCAAATCCCCCATCGCCAACAGTCCCTCGGATCTCCTTTCCACAGTCAGGGGCTGTGCCTGTCCCAAGAGACGCAGCTGTCTGCCACCCGGTCTCCCTCTGACCCTCTGAGCTCAGAGGTCTGGCAAACTTTCCTGCCCAGATCCCTGGTTTTTACCTTTCCAGGGAAGCTCTGCCCTCCCCGGCTGCAAACTGTCTCACCAGCTGAGTATACTTCGACAATTCGGGGTGGGTGTTATTAGTTTCAGCTGCTCACTCCTTTGCTCTGGGACGCATCTGCCTATTCCGCCACCATCTTGTCTCTCCTAAACTTTTTTTAAAAATATATTTTATTGATTTTTTACAGAGAGGAAGGGAGAGGGATAGAGAGTTAGAAACATCAATCAGCTGCCTCCTGCACACTCCCTACTGGGGATATGCCCACAACCAAGGTACATGCCCTTGACCAGAATCAAACCTGGGACCCTTCAGTCTGCAGACCGGTTAGGGCTACTCTGTTATTCTTAAACAGTCCCTTGTTCCATAAGTCAACTCTGTTATTTTTAGAAAATGACTTTGCTTTTTAGCTTGAATAATAGAAGAGATAAACTTAACTGTCTGACCTTGCAAGCTAGCCATCTAAAGGGGATGATGTGCTGATACTGATAATACTCCTATATTCTCACGCTAAGTGTTTGTATAGAAATGATATGTACTCAAGGTTACAAGTTGTTAGATATGATATGTACTCAAGGTTACAAGTTGTCTGCAAGAATAACTTACACAAAGACCTAGAAGGATATAAAAAGGGAATACTCCTTCCTTTGTTTGCTCAGAATTTGACAGATATTCTGCTCTGAGCCCACATGTAATAAAGGCTCCTAATTAATTGGCTTGTTAAGGCGTCTTTTATCTAGCTCGCTGATTTACGATACAACATTTGGATGCCCTAGTGAGATAAGAGACAGGTCCTACAGGCACCTGGTCTTGAACGCCTGGGACAGATGGCTTCCCCTACCTGGCTGCCAGGCCCTGAGGATCTCTAGGGAGAGGTACCACCACACAAAGTTCCAGGGCCCCAGAGATGCTTTTCAGTGGTCTTGAGAGCCAGACAAGGGACACCTGACATGCCCCTGCATTTTTTCGGAGTCATCGCCAAAAAGCCTCCAGAGGTGAGCAAATTCAAATTTAATTAAGGAATTTTGAGTTCACTTTTCTGTTTGTTTGCTTGGGACTAGTCATCTTGCTACCAAGAGAAGTACTGGACACGGTCTTAACTTCTCCGGTAGATTCTCATCGAGATGTTGGTAGAGAACATTGTCTTGGGGCCTGGGTGCTGGGAGTGCCCCCACTTCCATTGGGGGAGTTAGGCAGTGTATTGATTATCTGTTTAACTCCCAAGGGTGCATGTCTACTGAAAGAGTGTGAATACAGATGTTTGTCTGTCTGTCTAGGCATAATTATCTGTTCATTAACTGGTTTATAAATATAAATGTGAGATCCTACATAAAAGCAAAAGTTACTTTGATTTATTCTGTACTTCTGTTGACTTGTCTGGGTAAAACATTTGATTTATTTAAGCTGAGTTCTCTGATGGTCTACAAAAATCTCCAAGCTGCTGTGAGAATTCTTTTTTTTTTTTTTTGACGTTTTTGCTCTCTGTCAGAGAGAGAACTGACCTGCTCAGCTAATAAAATTTCTCTCTATATTTGTATAGTAGGGACATTGGTTTGCTCTTCTCTGATTTGTGATTTTTCTGTATTAGGTTAAAATTTTGGAATTCTAGGGTTGATTTAAAGGTATAAATTCATGAAGGCCGTAGCCCAGAGAAGGTTAAAACAAAGGCCAGCTACGTTCCAAGATTCCTTCTAAGGAAAAGCAAGGGAAAAGTCTTTCAAGGTAACCATTTGCAAAGGAGGCATAAAAATTTCAAAGGACCTGTTATTTACAGTTTTCTTATCCCTACTCTGGCTGAATGGAGGTCTCCAAGGGCAGAAAGAGAGGCAAGATTGCTAAACTAGCCAGGGCAGAGAGATTTACAGGGCCCTGCCCCTGCCAGTGACATCATAGTCCTGCATGGGCCAGCCCAGGCGGAACTAAGGCTTGTTTGGTTAAGATTTTCTCACAGCTTGTGTAAGGTGAGAGAGAAAGACTGCCAGTTTTTTTTATGACTTTCCTGGGTGACTTCTGCTAACTTTTCATAATTAATTGCTTTGTGGGCTTTCTTTTTCAGCCCTTCTAGCAAGCAGAGAATCATGTGGTCCCAAGACCTGTGACTTACCTGTCCTTCCTGATAGATTTAAAGTGGGTCTCTATTACTGACAGCATCTGCTCTGACTGGGGGAGGAAGAGAGCCAAAAACTGCTCCAGAGCGGGTGTGAGATAGATGGAGGCAGTGGGATTCACTAGATAGGGTAATAGGCTCTCAGCCTGCTGAGAGAGAGAAGCCCTAGGGTAGGGGACCAGGCGATGGTTGGAGAGATCAAAAGTAGTAAAGAGGAGGAGGATTTGAGATCCTCTAGGGTAGTGGTTCTCAACCTTCCTAATGCCACAACCCTTTAATACAGTTCCTTATGTTGTGGTGACCCCCAACCATAAAATTATTTTTGTTGCTACTTCATAACTGTAATTTTGCTACTCTTATGAATCGGAATGTAAATATCTGATATGCAGGATGTATTTTCATTGTTACAAATGGAACATAATTAAAGCATAGTGATTAATCAAAAAACAATATGTAATTATATATGTGTTTTCCGATGGTCTTAGGCGACCCCTGTGAAAGGGTCATTTGACCCCCAAAAGGGTCGTGACCCACAGGTTGAGAACCGCTGCTCTAGGGGCTTAGAGTAAAGAAAGAAAAATCTGTGAGGGAAAGCAACTGTTACAGAGAGAAGAAGGTGTCCCTAAGTGTAAAAAGCCTAAATATACAGGATCTCAGACCCCTTGTCTTGTTTCCCCTGCTAAGGACAGAGTAAATAGTTAATGCAGAAAAGGGGGGACATTGGCGGGGAGAGCAGGGATTTTTTGCTGGCTGCAAACTGCTTTACTGGTGTAGGGATCTAGTCCATCCTTGGTTTCTTACCAAATATCTTATCTGAGCTATACTGGACTCAAGGCCACAAGCTTCCTGCAAAGCACAATGAATCTTTCTCTGCCCTGTTCTATTCTCTTTAACCACTCCAATACATACAGAGAAAATCTCATTGTCCAGCCGGTGTGCATGAGGCAGCTGATCGAAGTTTCTAACTCTCTATCCCTCTCCCTTCCTCTCTGTAAAATATCAATAAAATATATTTTTTAAAAAAAGGTTTTTGTCTCTGAGCCTGGCAGGGCGGTGTTTCTGGATGGGTGCTTCTTAGGCTGTGTCAGAATGTTCAGCAAAGGAACTTTAAAATATAATATTTTATTAGCCTTACTAGAAAAGAATTAATTCTATAGTTAAGACCAAATCTCAAGTTTATTAGGGTATAATAAAGAATTTAAATAAAACTATTAAAAAGGCTCAGAAAATCTATGTACATAAAAATAAGGTGAAAACTAACATAATATAAAATGTTACACGTTTTAATTTGCCTGCTCTTAGTTTTATCACAGAAGATCTCTGGTACTTTGTTGAAGGTAAATTTTCTTGAAAGCAAAAGTATATTTAAAGTGTATTCATAAATGTTAATCTAAGAAATGCTGACTTTATTTTTTGGTAATCATTGAAAATTAAGGTTTCTAAGAATAAGGAATTCTAATACATTTTAAAGGAAAAAGAAACAATATTAAAGTAAAGATAGCTAATAGAAGGTCTAAGGCATAGTTATGCATTTTTGAAGGACATAGAAAAAAATTTAAAGACTAACTAAAAATATAAAATTTATAAAAATTATCTATGCAATAAAAGAGGACAGAATAAATTTTAATAGCAAAAGAAAAAGAAAGCAGTCAGGACAGGGGCAGGCATGACTCGGGGAAAAACTAAACTCCCAGGAGCCAGGTGGAGGAGAGACAGAGCTGAAGACCGCAGCCATCCTGATGATTTAAAGTTGGTTGCCAGAGACTGAGCCCCTGGGAAACCAGGTGAAAGAAGGTGGAGGGGCTCAATGCCTGAGTGGCCTGCAGCCACCCAGAGAAGCAGAAGCTGCAGCAAGAAGCCAGGAATGTCAGGCAGTGACCAGGCACCTGAGCTGCTATCCAGTGAGTTATGAGTGTTTTACAACACGCAATAAAAGACTTAAGCAGTTTGGTTTGCTGGTCAAAGGGATCTGTGAAAGCAGCTGGCAATAAAGCTGGTAAAAGTTTCCTGGTTGCAAATGTACTGAAAGGGTTAAAACTTCAACATCAGGTGCTAGTGCAGCAAGGAGTTAATGGGGGGGAAGACACTCCCTTTGAGTTGGAGGGCTCAGGACTTTAAACTCTCCTGGAGAAGTGGAAAGAGTTTAACCCCTTTTAGACCAAGGAGTGGGCAAGACACCCAATTGGGGGGAGGGGGGATTAGATGCCCCATTCTGACTAGGGTGCCCGAAGAGGAGGCCACAGTCTCTGCCAGGAAAGAGGATAGATGGGAAGGCAGGGGCCTGATGCCCAAGCTGCCACCAGAGCGCTTTGCTATGTGCAAACTTGTCTCTCCCTGCAAACCTGGCTGTTTGGCTCATTGCTATGAGCCAAGCTAGGAGCCTAAGACGGTGAAGGGAAGACACTCTCCCTGAACCAAAGAGCTGAAAGCTGCTCAGGACTTTCAGACTCTCCTAGAGAGGAGGGACTGGCTGAAACCCCGTTGGGACCTGAGGCCACATATTAAGCTTATAGACTACAGCTTTCTGGTGCCGGAAGCTGGTCCATCCTTGCTGCTTGACACAGTCGCTGCAGGGAAGAAACATCTGCACAGCATATGTTTCAAGGGACCTGGCGTATATGGCATACTGTTCTTAATATGTTTGCTCCCTTTCTTGGTGCTATGTGTTTTAACCAAGGTCACCTCTCTGAGAAAGGTTGTTTCCCCAGGTAGGGATTTTTCCCTGAAGTTAAGGAGGGGATAAAACCCCTTAACTAAGAGCCAGGCTGGTAGTTAATCACTTTAACCAGGAACAATCATGCTTAAGCTACATAATCTTTACTCCCTGGAATGGAGATAAGAAATGCCCTAACCTTTGGATTAGAAATTGATAGGATTAAAATCAACTGGTATAAATACAGATGTAACAAGACAATAAAACACAGAACTTGGCTAGAGATCCTGGCTAGGCTGCTGATCAACTGAATGCTGTCTCGGTGTCATTCCTTCTTCGCTGACTCTGTCCACACCTTTGGGGACCCCTGGACCTGCTGGGGTTGGACCCCAACATTCTGGGCAGATATCCAAGCCCAGTTGTATAGGGGTTAAGCTGCCTGTGCACAGCAAAACAAGTCTCTCCCATGCCAGAATGCATTTTAGAGATATTGGACAGACTGTGTTTGCAGCTACAGAGAAGAACTGACCACCGCACACAAGTCCTGACAGTGGCTTGCAGAAAACTGCAAGGTGACTCCCCTGCTACACTCCCAGGTGCCTGTTATAGCCAAGAGCATAGATCACCCTGCATGGCATTAGAGCAATACCCTACGTGATAGACCTGGCTAATGCCTTCTTCTCATGAACATGGCTCAAGAGTCAAGGACAATTTTGCTTTGTGTAGGAAGATCAAAATGTACTTTAGTCACCTCCCTGAGATGTTTGTATAGCCCTACCATGTGTCATGTTTGGTAGCAGAAAATTTGACTACCTGGAATGGCCACAGTACCAATATTATACTTCATTATGTTAACATGTTATATTAACCTTTGATTCTCTTGCAGATTTGAATGCAGCTGCCAACAATTACTATAGACCTGTACTGATCTACAGACTTCAGTAGTCTTTGGGAGTAACTGGCAAGTGTCCAGTTTCCCACACTAAGCCCATTGCTATGGCCATATATTAGCTATCCTAGATGGGGGTTTTACATTTTAAATTTCTTCTTGTCAATGTTTTGTTATAATACATTTAGAAAAATATTACTCTGAAGAGTCCATAGAAAGGACTGGCAAGGAAAATCAGAAGATCTTAAAGCAGGTCACTATGTTATTCTCCTTATATAATTCCTCCAAAATTTAGCAATACTTAATAAATAAATCATGGCAATACATTTTTGCATAAATTCAATAAGACCGGTTTTAAGTAGTCTTATAGACTGAAAACTTTGACTGTACTATCATGTTTTAAACAGCCCTGTCTGTACTCTGAAGACTGAAGCTAATAAAAGTGCCACAGAGAAAGCCTGGTATCCTGCTTGGTAGCCCTGAAAATAGATAGCGCTGGAGCATCAGGCCCAAACCCTACCATCACTGGAAGTTGGTCAGAGTAGAAGGGGAGCAATAGCGATGCCTCTGCATCCCTGCGGGACCCCCACATACTCTGGGCCGCAAGGAGTAGGAGGGCTACTAAGATGGGTCTTGAAGCCTAGGGCATGGCCCCAGGTAGAGCCACTGCAGGTGAGGAATTCACCTAACCCAGCAGATACTGCAGGCAAGCCTGACAGCAGCTGGATAGCTTGACTTCCCTGCCCTACGGGGCCCATTGAGATTCAATCATAAAATTCCAGCAAAGGTGGTCAGTTACCATTCTTATTATGTTTATGCAAACAATCAGGCCAAATTGCATACAATAAATAAATTACAGTGGGGCCTTGACTTACAAGTGTCCCGACTAACGAGTTTTTCGAGATCTGAGCCGTCTCTAGGCCGATTTTTTGCTTTGAGTTTCGAGCTAAAATTCAGGTTATGAGCCAGCTTCAGATACCCCACTGCTAGTTGGCGCAGAGAACGTCACAGTGAACACCACATCAGCCCAGCATCACGTGTCTCACTCATTCACAATTGATTTGACATACGAGTAATTTGAGTTACGAGCTCCTTCATGGAACGAATTAAACTCGTAACTCAAGGCCCCGCTGTAGTCTTGATTTGGCTCTTTTAATAAACTGAAGGGTAATTTGAAGGAGAAAAATTGTATTTCAATAAAAGTTATTAGAACTGAAATGTTTTCTTTCCCTTCCACCAGACCATTTGTTGTGACTCTTGCTATTCTAATTGCTCAGTAATATTAAATTTTATAATACAGTTTGTCTCTGTCAGGTCACAAGCCAACCTCCTTTGGCGCCCAGGCCTCATTGTTCCTCTGACAGACAAGACAGCAAGGATCTCTTGGCTCTGAAAGAAAACTCCGTCCCTCTTCAGCAGGAAAGTAACCAGAGGAGCCCCACCGACGTCCATTTTCCCTAAAAGAGTTCAGAGACAGGATCCTTAAAGTAATATACAGTGGGGCCTTGACTTATGAGTTTAATTCGTTCCCAGACCGAGCTCATTAAGGAGCTCATTAAGGAGCTCGTTAACTCAAATTACTCTATCAACTCAATGCAAAAAATCGGCAGAGAGATAGCTGGTATCTCAAAAAACTCGTTAGTGGGGACATTCATAAGTGAAGGCCCCATTGTATTAGTCAATAAGACAGACATGAGCAGAGCAAGGACAATGGGCCAACTAGCATTACCAGATGTAGCTAAGTCTTCCCACCTCTACATATTTGAGACAAGGGGCATAGCCAAAGGGGTTCCACCCGAAGTCTAGTCCCCTAGAAAAGGCCGGTAGCCTACTTATCCAAAAGATTTGACCCCGTTGCGTCTAGGTAGCCCGCCTGCTTCTGGGAAGTAGCAGCTGCTACTTCACTTACCCTTATCAAGAAAGCAGACAAGTCCTAACTGGTTTGACTCAGTGGCTAGAGCATTGGCCTGTGGACTGAAGGGTCCCAGGTTCGATTCCGGTCAAGAGACAGCTGGTATCTCAACCTTGGTTGTGGGCACATCCCCAGTAGGAGGTGTGAAGGAGGCAGCTGATAGATGTTTCTGTCTCATCGATGTTTCTAACTCTCTACCCCTCTCCCTCCTTCTCTGTAATAAAATTATATTTTTTTAAAAAAAGAAAAGAAAACAAAGCAGACAAAGCAGCCAGGGAGGCTGCCCTAAAACCAGTGGAGCCCTTACAGATTCTAGTAACTCTTCCAGACCCTGTCCTACCCACCTCACCAGCCTACACAGAGAAGGAGAAGAGACTAGCCACACAGGAGCAGGCCTCCAGGAGCCTGGAAGGATGGCAGAGTTTACCAGACGGCCAACTTTTAGTTCCTAAGGCTCAAGGTTGGTCAATAGTTAAACAGTTGCACCAGTCCACCCAAAGAGCAGTCCAGAAGCACGCCTGAGATGCTCTGCCTGTACCAACTTCTAATCTGGTTCATCCGTTCCACCCCGGTGGATCTGTTTGTGTAAATAAATTTACCACCCAAGGACCGACTCCTACCTGGAAGGGACCACACACCATCATCCTGACCACGCCCATGGCAGTCAAGGTCAATGGGATCCTAATATGGATTCATCACATCGGTTTAAGGTAGCACTGGCAGAATAGAGGATCCAGGGCTCTTCGGATCCTCTAAAAATAAAACTCTCATGTGCCCCGTATTATTAATTCTCTTTATAGGAGTTAATGAAGGAAACCTCAAAGCTAAATAGGTTAACAGTGTTAACCCCCTGCCCAACAATGACCCACCAGGATCAATGATTTGACTCATTTACATAAAACCCTTGGGGAATGAAGCATAGTAATCCTTCCTTTGGAAAATTTGTTTGAAACTGCTGTTTGAACTACAGTGGGGCCTTGACTTACCAGTTTAACTCATTCCATGATGGAGCTGGTAACTCAAATTACTCGTATTTCAAATCAACAGTGAATGAGTGAGACATGTGATGCTGGGCTGATGTTGTGGTGTTAACTGTGATGTTCGCTGTGCCAACTAGCGGTGGGGTATCTGAAGCTGGCTCATAACCCGAATTTTAGCTCGAAACTCAAAGCAAAAATTCGGCCGAATGTCACCTTTATTTGGGGTTAATAATATCGTAAATACAATAGTGTTCAGTGCCTGGTACGTTGTGCCTTGTTGTGTTGTATTTTGTGCCTTTAAATCAACGCAGCAGATTCAAGCAACAGCGGCCTCCTGATCACCACACGCTCTGCCTGGGGAACAGTTGCTGTGTGTGAAGCCTCCCTCCACCAGCCAGAAGAGCCACCACAGCTGTGAACAGCACCCACCAGAGGCTCTGCTATCAACAGAGAAGCCGCTGCTACCACAACCGCCCAAGGAGCAACCACAGCCCGAGGAGCCACTGCCACCCAGGGAGCAGCCACTGAACGACTCACACTAGTCATGTCAGTGAGATCA
>NW_005871970.1:0-16598 GCF_000147115.1 Myotis lucifugus
ACACTGACGAATTAACAGGGTCTCTCCCACAGCATTCGCCTTCCGCATTGTACGGGTAAACATGCTTTTCCTAACGAATCGCCCGGTTGACTATCTCGTGTTTGCTGCGCTGTGGGCTGTTACAGATAGCTCTGCTGTGATCCCCCTCCCCGCCCCCCCCCCCCACGCTCTTTGGGGTGCTTTGGCCAGGGTGTCAGGAGCCTGCGTCCTCTGGGGCTCTAGTCTCTACGGAAAGTGGTGGCAGCGCCAAGGAAATTTGGAAATGGGGTCAAAGTTCGACGTGTTTTTATGACCCAGCCTTCCCTCTGCGTCGGCAGGCTGGCGACTCTGGGAGGGGTTTTAATCCTTGGGAGTATTCTTGCTGTATGATCAGGTTCTAGAAGTGGATTTGGAGGGTCAGGCGGTGCTATGTTTTAAAGCCCTTGGTATTGCTTAAACGAGTGGGTATTTGTGGGGGCTCAGGACAGTGCCTGCCTGTGAGTGTGCATGTGGAACGCACTTCCTTCTGAACCCCAAGTCCTGGTCTAAGGGGAGTCCCCTGAGCCCCAGCTTCCTCCTCGTCAAAATCCAGGCGGCGGCCGCGCTCTGCCAGGACTGGCTCTAGGAGCAAACTGAAGTGCTTTGAATCATAACCACACAGCTGGCCGGGTCGCTCGGGCGGTTAGAGCGTGGTCCCGACACGCCAAGGTTGCGGGTTCAACCCTCATCAGGGCACGTGCAGGAGTCAGCGCATGGATGCATGAGTAAGTGGGACCACACGCCCATGTTTCTCTGTCTCTCCCTCTCTCTCAAGTCAATCAATTAAAAAATAGCATAATAACACATGCCATTTCTACAGGATCTGTGAGGGCTTCCCCGTGACTCGATGGCTCCGTAGCGCGGCCTCGGCAGAGGGGTGAGTGGAGAGGAAGCGTCTCTCTCGTCCTTCATTTCCTTTCCCTCCCTCAGCCACGCTTTGGGGATTCTGCTTCTTCCCAGAAGTGGCAGCATACAATCTCCGTGAAACAATTTAACTGAACACTCTGTAGGAACACATTCTCTCTTGTGCATTTTAAGAGCTGGGCGTGTAACAGTTGTCCCTGACCTTGGACAAGAGAATTTCCCTTTTTGTGTGTTCTGCAGTTTACCGGTATTTTCTGGTCTCAAGCTGGATGTCAAAGTTAACTTTACTATTAATTTTCATTTCCCCCTTTTTTCCTGGTCTGATTCAGAGACTTTTTTTTTTTTTTTTATCTTCACCAGAGGGTATTTTTTTATTGATTTCTAGAGAGAGTGGGAAGGAGGGAGGCAGGGGAGAGAGAGATGCCGATTGCTTGCCTCCTGCACCTGCCCCTACCAGGGCTGGGGAACCTGCGACGGAGGCACCTGCCCTTGACTGGGAATCAAGCCCACGGCCCTCTAACCACTGAACCACACCGGCCAGGCCAAAGACATTTTTTTAGGTGGCATTATGACTAGTAAATGATCTGGTAATCTTATAAAAAAACTTTAACATGTGTTTTAAAAAATGTTTTTATTAATTTATTATTATTATTTTTAAATATATCTTTATTGATTTCAGAGAGGAAGGGAGAGGGAGAGAGAGAGAGCATCATGGATCGGCTGCCTCCTGCATGCCCCCTACTGGAGATCGAGCCCACAACCTGGGCATGTGCTCTACTGGGAATCGAACTGTGACCTCCTGGTTCATAGGTCGACACTCAACCACTGAGCCACGCTGGCTGGGCAGTTTGTTCCTTTTTGTTGCAGTGTAATAGCTAAGTATTGTGCTTCTTTTTTTATTGACTTTTTTAGAGAGAGAGGAAGGGAGAGGGAGAGGGAGAAGCAGAGAGAGAGACGTTGATGTGAGAGAGATGCATCAGTCGGCTGCCTCCTGTACGTGCCCTGACCAGGGACTGAACCCATAGCCTGGGCACGTGTCCTGACCATGAATCAAACCCGTGACCCTCCAGTGCGTGGACGATGTCCAGCCTGACCCGCCGGCCAGGGCCGCCGTGTAATACGGTGTGAATACCCCGTGACGAGTCTTCCCGTTCGGTGGTTGGCGGGTGTGGGAGTAAAGCCGCCGCAGACGATCTTGTACCTGGTTTCGGTGGGAAAGCACCCGCTCCTGTTGGGGGCGTGGGACCTGGCTCACAGCGTGTGCGCACGTGTGGGCGTGTTCAGCACCGTGGGTGACACGTGTTTTTAAAGTGGTGGCACCGGTGAGACCGCACCCCGTGCGTCTGCGGGTTCTGGTCACTTCACGCCCTCGGCACTGCTCTGTATGTGGTGGGGCTCTTACGGGACCCTCCGAGTCCAGAACATCCGAAGCTGCCGGGCTGCCTCCCGATGCCTGAGCATGGGAGCAAAGAGGGTTGTTTTTTTTTTTGAGAAATCACTTGACTGTGTTCTGAAATTCCTACCTTGTCCGGCTGTGGGTTTTGTTTGGCAATTCCGACAAGCTCGGAGGTACCAGGGACTCACGGGGCTCGACTGTGTTTCTGGCCCCGCCACCGACGAGGGGGGGAGCGTGGGCAGCCCAGTCCAGGCCTCTGAGGATGAATGCCGTCCGTAGGGAAGATGGGAGTGATTAGATGACTGCAGACTTCCTACATTTTTTTCTCCATCGTCTTCCTTCCTGGCGCGGCTGTCTTCCGTTCTTCTCTAGCTCCGTGAAATCAGCGCTCATAAGGCTCCTTCACATGATCTCCATTCATTCACGCAGAGCACTGTTTCCTATGAGCCTCGGTGCCGGGGTGGACACACGGTGACCTCGACACCAGCTCAGGATGAAGCACAGACTCTTACCAGGCCCTGGGACCGTAAACGTGGCGGAAGTGTTTCCTCTGATTGGATTGGGACTCGGATGGAAAACGGGGCCGAGGCACTCGTCTTGCCACAAAGCTTCCCGGTTCTGTTCATTCTTCCAGCGCCCACCCTCACCCCTTCCTGCCCCGCCGCCCACACAGCTGGGACCCGGGGTAAAGGTCGCGGCCGCCCCTGGTGTGCCGTGGGGTGACAGGGCCTGGCCCGTGGCCCCAGGTGCCTGAGTCCCCGTGGCCAGGCTGCCCGGCCTGTGGCCGTGACAGTGGGCAGGCTCTCCAGGTCCTGCCCAGGATCAAATGGGGTTGGGAAGGCTCAGCGTCTGTTCTGTTGGAACCGAACAGCTTGAAAGTCAAGTTCGTGCCTCTGAGCACTTCCCCGGCTGGTGATTGACGGCCGTCTCCCTGGCCCTCTGGCTGCTTCCCGCCCTCCGTGTGCTGGGGAGCACGGAGCACTGAGCTGTGGGGCGCGGGGCGCTGAGCTGGGGGGCACGGGGCGCTGAGCTGTGGGATGCGGGGCGCTGAGCTGTGGGGCGCTGAGCTGTGGGGCGCGGGGTGCTGAGCTGTGGGGCGTGGGGCGCTGAGCTGTGGGGTGCGGGGCGCTGAGCTGTGGGGTGCGGGGCACTGAGCTGAGGGGCGGGGCTGTGTGTCGCTTGCACGCTGGCTGCACGTGCGTCCCGGCTTGGAGCCTCCTGCGATGATGGGTTCCCTTTCTCCCCGTCGTGCGCGGGAGTGCTGTGCGCCTACATTACTCACCATATTCCTCTCTGTGCAGCACAGCCCTCCCGTGATGTTGGGTTCCAAGCCCTGGTCTTGAGGCAGGACAAGCTGGTCCGTCCTGGGCTTCCTTTGTGTTTCCTGCTGGTTTCAGGGCCCCTGCGACCTGCCCCGACCGGGCAGCTCCTGCCCAAGCCCCAGCGGAGCTGTGCTGCGTTTCGCTGGGCTCAGGCCGCGGTCTCTGCAGCCGCCGTATGGGAAGGACCTGGATTTCCACGCCAGCGACGCGTCAGCCTCTCCCCGTGTGTCTTCCTTTAGGGACGGGCCTGGCCGGACTGGCCGTCTTGGGAAGCAGCACCCACTGGGGAACCGGCTCCAGTTCTTCTGTTCTGAGCGCCTAATGCTTGTACCTCATTGAGTGTGTGAGCTTCATACTCATTTTCAGCCGTTTCGTGAAGCAGGCTCGGTCAGTGTTCTCTTGATTCCCTGCTCAGAATAGGTACTCAGTTGCTGGTTTTTAAAACTCTTCAAACCTGGCATTTTTGCAGAGCAGAGCACAGTGGGCGGGAAGAAGCTGAGGTGACCCAGGCTGTGTGAGGAGGCGTGCGCAGCTCAATCCTTATGAAAGCCTGGCCTTCGTGAGCCGACGTTAGAAGCGCATGACGGTGAAGAAAGGCGGAGAGAGGAGTCGAGGCGTGACGGCTCATGGTGGCTGCTGAGAGCAGTTCTGCTTCCCGAGCCCAGCGTGCCTGCGGCGACTGTGTCCCCACTGCTGCTGCCATCGTGGGAGGGGTCAGAGCAGCAGCAGGGGCAGCAGGCCTCTTCCGGGGGGCGTGGGGGGCACTTCTGGGGACTCACAGCTCACAGGACGTGGTTTAGAAGCAGCCTTTTCGTCGTGTTCACTTGCTTGAAATGAAACTAGTGACTTTAGGCCCTTGGCTTTCATTCTAGGGGTGCCCAGTGTTCAGCTGCCGCAAGAAAGGAACCTGGGGGCTTTGAGAACATCCCCCGAAGGGTGCCTGTCCGACGGGTTCGGGGAGGAGACAGCCCTCCTCCCCTCTCCCTCCCAGCCCCTCCCTCCTCCTGTCCGGCTCCTGCACTCAGCAGGCCCGTCCTGAGCCCCGTGTTGGGTGGGCACGTGGGCGCCCTGGACAGTGCAGAGGCAGCTCTGTCTGCCGGCCTGGCTCCTGCGGCATTGAAACAGCCCTGCCGTGGGGACTCCAGGTGCCGGGCTGCAGCGGGGACGGGGGTGGGGGTGGGGGGGCAGCTCTTGTGAAGGGTCGCAGGGGAGTGTTTCGCGCTTTGCAGGCCACACAGTCTCTGTCTCAGCCGCCCAGCCGCCCCCAAAGCAGGCCTGGGTGACATGTAAACTGGGGCATGTGGCCGTGTTCCAATAAAGCTTTATTCACAACAGCAGGCTGGGGGCCGCATGTCGTTGGCCAGACATTGTTGGAAGTGCATCTGCTCTCAAAGGTGGCCATACCCCAGGCTTTCTCCCTGCTGCACATTCTGTTCTGTTCTTTTCTCTTTCTTTGTAGCATTTGTCCTCATGCAACTTGGTTTCTTTGTTGCTTTTGTGTCCCTCCCCGCCCCCCCCCCCTCCGCCCCCCCGGCTTCCTGAGAACCCGGCTGTGCACCGTAGGTCTCTGCAGGGCCTGGCCTGCACACAGTCGGCGCTCAGGTTATGCAGCAGAGGGGATTCACGCCACGTACACGCGCCTTCAGCTTGGCGTCTGACATCCTGAGCCGCTCCGGCCACCCTTACGCCCGGGGCCGGGAGACTCCGGGGAGTCAGTGCCGGGGGCGGCAACGCTAAGGCTGATACTTCAGCTATCACGGTGGACGGAACATTCTTTTGCTTCCAGCTCATGAGAAAGATCTCTTACCGCTTAAGAAAAAGGCCTCTTCCACCTTAAAAAACAAAGCCACACGCACAGGCCTCCCGCGTCCCCTGCCCCACTCCTATGAGGCCAAAGGTGGCAGGCTTCTCCGCGCGTGCCAGGGGCCATGTACCCTTCCTGGCTCGGGGTCGGACCCTGTCTGGATCGGCCAGGCACCGCCTGTGACGTTTCCTGTCCTCCTCCCCGCTCGGCGCTCTGAGGGGGGCCTGGACTGTGTTCACCCTTCATCGCCGCTGCCTCGCTGTGGTCAGGACGAGGCGTGTGCAGCACGTGGGGACACCTAGGTCTTAGCAGCAGCTCGTCCAGAAGAGAAGCTGTTCCTCACCCTCCGGGGCTGACACTCGTTCCGCCTCCTGGTGGTTAGCGCAGACTGTAGGGTGAATGGCGTTTATGTTCTGCCTCTCGTTGAAGTGTTTTTTCTCCTTTATTTCCATGCTTGCCTCTGACATTTCTTAGGGGAAACAACCGTAAACTGTAAGTAGTCACGCCCGCTTCCCGTTGCGTGTGTCCTCCTGTCTGTCTGGATTCCCCGTGATGCCCTGTCCCTGCTCAGAGGTGTTAGCACCCCCCCCCCCCGCCCCCCGTCCCCGCCCCCCGGGACCGGCTGCCGGCAGCATCTCCTTTGGCGCTTTCATCAGGTGAAGCAGCACAGGTGCTGGCTAGGCCTGCAGCTCCCGCAGGCCGCCTCGTGGGGCTGTGAGTGTGGCTCAGGCTCCGGCCGGGTCGCCAGGGCATAGTCACTCTTTAACTGGGGACAGCCAGCGACTCCTCTTTCACCCCAGGCTGTGCGTTACGGCCGCAGTGACGCGGGTGCCTGCAACAGAGCATCTCGGGGAGACTGTGGACTGACCCTTGAGATGCATTACCAGCTCCTGTCCCAGGACCAGGGCAGCTCGGCTGTGCTCTCAGATACCTTTTTTAAAAATATATTTTATTGGTTTCAGAGAGGAAGGGAGAGGGGGAGAGAGGGAAACATCCATGATGAGAGAGTCATGGATCGGCTGCCTCCTGCACGCCCCACACTGGGGATCGAGCCCACAACTGGACATGTGCCCTGACTGGGCATCGAGCCGTGACCTCCTGGCTCATAGGTCAGGAGGTGGACGCTCAACCACTGAGCCACACGGCTGGGCTCAGATGCCTCTTTGTGCCTGACTCCCCTCATTAGAGAGCAGGGCCGCTCCGCTCCCAGACCCTCAGTGTTAGGGTGAAGCTGGAGGTGGGACGGCCGAGGGCTGCACCCGAGGCAGGGTGGCCGGATTAGGCTGAGTTTGTGAGGATCAGAGGTTAGGGGGGAGGTGGAGGGCCCGCAGGCACTCGCACAGGAGCAGGCGAGGGTTTGCAGGGTAGTGATGGTGGCCGTCCCAGCAGCGGGGCCTGAACGTTTGGGGACTGTGAGGAGAAAACAGAGTTTTAGTAACTTAGAGCAAACACGGCTTCTCTTTATTGTTGTTTTTTTTTTTTTACTTGATGAGCTCGCTTTGTTGCCATACTCACTTCTGCTTTTTTAAAAAAATATATTTATTGATTTCAGAGGGGAAGGGAGAAGGGGGAGAGAGATAGAAACATCAATGATGAGAGAGAGTCATGGATCGGCTGCCTCCTGCGCGCCCTACAGTGGGGATCGAGCGGGCAACCCGGGCATGTGCCCCGACCGGGCATTGAACCCTGACCTCTTGGTTCATAGGTCGATGCTCAACCCCTGAGCCACGCCGGCCGGGCTCACCAGTTGCCTTGATCATAGATTTCAGTTTCTTCGGGATTCTGAGGAGACGGGGCCTTTTGCAGAGTTAGTCAGATAGACTTCCTGGCCCCGGGAGCCTTGGGGCCGCTGTGGGAATCGGGGTCCTGTGCCCCAGCCTCCGGGCACCGTGGGTGCAGCCACGGATGCCGAGATGGTGGCGGAGGCGTCGTGGGGCCTCCCTGGACCGCAGGAAGCCGCAGGCGCAGTGCGGGACTGAGCCACATTAGGGTACCTGCCTCTCAGCCTGCTGGCATAGCCCCCAGTTAACAGAAAGCCGTCAGCGTCAGGTTGGGGAGAACGGCTTTGTGAGCGAACATGAGTTTCAGGAACCCGAACTTGCTTTGCGAGTGAGGAGTTGGGAATTCTGAGTCCGGTGCTGCCACTTATATTCTGAGAGCAGGGCCTCAGTCCTTTCTAACTCCCGCCCATTCAAACTTTGAGCGTGGAACTATGATAACTTCTCCTGTTTACAAAGCTTACTTTCCTGTGAGTGTTGTAGATATTTATAACCTGTTATGAATGGAAAGAGGAATGCTCATAAAACTAATTTCTAGCAATCAAAGAATTTATCATTGGAAATTGGCTATTTGAACAGGATTTAAAGCAGACAAAATCCAGCCCGCCCAGAGGCCCATCTCTGCGTGTGCTGTGGAATCGCAGGGCCCGTTGCGGTCCCCGAGGCCGCGAGCACTGCGATCCCTTCCTGTCCAGGGGCGCCGGCCTGCCAAGGCGAGGGAAGGAGCGCACGGCCGCCTGCTCACAGCGCGGGGTCAGAGGGCAGCCGCTTTTCTTCCAAGAGAAAAGCGCGACGAGGGGGCAGGCGGTCCGGCGGGACACTCGGTTGTAACCTCTCGCTCTCATTTTAATCTTAGAGGATGTCTGAATGTCTCCAGATCTCACTTGCTGTTTGTAGACTTGGCATCCGCACGGTAAGCAACACACATGGGTGCGGTCCCCATGCCGGGGGGTGCTGCTCGAGGAGCTGAGTACGGAGAGCGTGCAGCCGGGGACTGGCCTCACTGTCCCCATTGTCCCCACTGTCCCCACTGCCTGGGAGCGGGGCTCCTGCATGACCCGGGGGAACAGGACTATGACCCGGGCGCCTGTGTGATTGTGGGAGGACCTAGGCAGGGGGTGTTCGAGCAGAAGGATTTGTAAAAGCGAAATTTCAGAAATAATGCAGGTGCCCATCAGTAACAGCTTGGATTAGTGAATTGTGGAATTTTAATTTCATAGGGTACCACACAGCAGCGAAAATACAGGAACTAAAAGTAAGATCCATGAGCTACCGCTCCGCAGTACACACAATCCATTCCACAGACACAGCGTGGAGTGGACAAAGTTACAGGAAATACACGCGTGTGGTTTCATTCCACAGAGTTCCAGAACTCAGCCACCTTCGCTGTGGGGTCGTAGGTCTGGGTAGATGATGTAGAAGAAGAGTTCAGTGTGGTCGCTCCAGGCAGCAGCTCTTGGCAGGGGAGGTCCTGGCGGGCTGCCGGGGGGTGGCGGTAGAACCCGCTCGCACCTGTGGGCTGACGCCAGGGGCACTGCCAAGCCCCCAGCAGTGCTGGTCAGCCCTGAGCCGCCTGCCCAGAGGCCGGCCGGGCTGGGTGGAGCCCCTGCTCAGGCGGTGGGGGAGCGGAGGCGTTGGGGGCCGTGTGGTATGGGGCCTCTCGCCTGGCACGGGGGTGCTGGGAGTTGGCTGTATCCTTGGTCTTTGATCTGCCCCCTTGCTCGATGGCTGTATTGTGTGTGGGATGTGCTTGCCTGCACCACAGCAAGAATGTGTCCAAGTGTTTTGGGATTTTTTTCTCATGAGTCCGTGTCGATTCACTGAGACGCCCTGAGCCCCTTTCTTACTTAAAGGGAGGAAAGGCTGCGGGTTTTATGTGTTCGGACTCTACAACTGAAATGAGCAATTGAAGGGGATTATAAGCCTGTGGCAGACACGCTGGGGACACCGCGTCTAAGGTGGTGAGCGTGTGCAGGTGCGGGGCTGAGGACTGAGCGTGTGGAGGCGGATGGAGCCGCCGCCGGAGCCAGGAGACGCCCAGCCGTGCCCCCCCTTCCCCGGGAGGCAGCCCTCTCTCCAGACGCTGCGGGGAGATGATGTGTATTTAGTCTTAGCCCTGGAAGCGGTTCCCAGGTTTCCAGACGGGACCCAGGGCTCCGGGGAGAAAGGTCCCGCAGTCTGGGCTGGACTTAACCTGGCTACTGACCGGGGCAGGTGGAGGCGGGAGGTGGAGAGAGAGGCTCCTAAACCAGGCGTCCCTCCCAGGAGGCCACTCCTCCCGGGCGCGGGGCCCGTGCTCCTCCCGAGAGGCCGGCGGGCACAGGGGTGATCTCGTCTGCGAGACAGAGGCGCCCTGTGTGGGTCTGGACGAGCTTGGCCTGAGCAGAGCTCACGGGGCTTCGGTCGGGGGGGAAGGAGGAGCGAGTCCAGCCAGGAGTCCGCAGGACAGTGGCGGGTCTGTGCTTCCATGGACCTGGCAATGGGACCGGCCACACGTGACATGGACCTTGACATGGACCTTCTGCACCTTCTGTGGCAGGTCAGCTGGGGTGAACTATGGGGCAGAGGGCACCTCCCTTCCAGTGACAGGGTGAGGGCAGGTGGGGTGAACTGTGGGGCAGAGGGCACGCGGGGCACAGGGGCCTCCCTAGGAGCGTCAGAGCCGTGGCCCCCCCACTTCTCTCAGGGGGACAGGACGGTCAGGGGCAGCGTGTGGCCTTGGGCCTGGTGTGTCTGGAAGCAGGATGAGGGCTGGGGTGGGACTTGAGCGTCTAAGGCCTTCCTGACCCCTGTGACCAGAACTCGAAGCTCAGAGGCTTGGATGGAGGGAGCACAGGGCCCACGGCCTCATGGTTCACCCCCCCACCCCCTCCACACACACCTGCATGCACTAAAGTCCCATTAGTGACGAATGAGATTTGAACTAAATGGTACCAGCAAGATACTGTGCGTGGTGAGTGATGTGGCTTCGTGGTAAACCGGCTTTTGAAACTGGAGCTCGGCTGGGACAGTCTGCTTGGTCCGGGCGTGTTCCTCCGGGGATGCAGGATGCGTCCCTTCTCTCGGGTCAGGACCGGGCCCGGCAGACCTTTGCCTGCAGCCCTGAGGGGCCCCTCCCGTCTCGGCTCTCTCTCTATACCCCGACCTGCAGGGGCCGGGCCTCCTTCCTCGGTGACTGGCACAGCAGCCCGTCCGGGTCCCGCACGGCCCTGGTCTCAGCCCCCTGCTGTCCCACCTACTGTCCCACCTCCTCGTGTCCGGCCCCAGGCCTGACCGCCCCGTCCAGCCTCTCCTCCCTGCTGCCCTGAGCTGGTCAGCAGCCCCAGGCTGAGTGCAGGTCTGACAGTGAAAGCCCGACCGCCACGCGGTCTGTAAGGCGCCCCGTGGAGCCTGCCGAACCCGCTCACCTTCTCACCTTCTCGCGGCCCGTTGGCCGCTGCCCTGCCCTCTGCCCTCTGCCCTCTGCCCTGCCCGGCGTCGCGTGCTCCGGGCACACATGGCTGTTTTTGGCTCCGTCTGAGCTGTTGTCCCCGGCAGCCTTTGCGTGCGCTGATCTCGCAACCTGGAGGGACCGCTGTCACCTCTCCTGGGAAGCCGGCCGTGACTGCGACCCAGGTCAGTGCTCCTCCGGTGTCCCTTTCCTGCACCCTGGAGCCCCTGGCAGCCGCTTCATGTCTCACGCCTTTGCCGCCCTTTCGTCCTCCGACTGGACGGGCAGCAGAGGCCGTCTCCTCAGCCCCTGAGGGCTGTGACCGAGGTCACTGGTCACCCCGACTTACACTGAGAACTTGCTGAGCGTGCTAAGGCCTCTGTAGGTGACGTCGCCAGCTCACAGCCTCGCAGAGAAGGTGCCGTTGTCCCCGTGTCATGGCGCGGGCGTGGGGTCGAATGTCGTGGCCCCGCGGCGGGGACAGGCGTGGAACCAGGTCTGGGCTGGCTGGAAGCCCTTCGCCCGCACACGGCTCCTCCCCGATGGTGACCTTTGGTGAACCTGTGGGCCTTACTGGAGAACCGTTCTCGACAGTCCTTACAGGTCTGCAGGGCCAGGCCGGCCGTTCTGCAGCACATGTGTCCGCTTCGCGCCGTGTGATGGTTTCTTCCTGCCGAGCTTCGTGCTGAACACTTTTGCCCAGAATTTTGCGTAGGCGACGTCGCGTCCGCAGTGCATGTCCCCAGGGGCGGGCGACGCTGATGTGACCGACAGATGCTCTTTAAGTTCATAGTCACCCCCAGGTCTGAGGCTGACACGTGCTGGCTTCACCCAGATTCACAGACTCCCGCACTGAGAGCCTCCGGGTCCCTCATGCACTGACTAGTCATCTGTATTTCTTTCTTTTTTTAGTCCTCACCTGGGGATGTTTTTTCCCATTGATTTCTAGAGAGAGTGGAAGGGAGGGAGGAAGGAAGAGAGAGAAAGTGAGAGAGAGAGAGAGAGAGAGAGAGAGAGAGAGGGAGAGAGAGAAAGACATTGACACAAGAGAGAGAGAGAGAGAGAGAAAGACATTGACACAAGAGAGACACTGATTGGTTGCCTCCCACATGCACCCCGACCAGGGCTGGGGGTCGAACCTGCAACTGAGGTACATGCCCTTGACCGGGAATTGACCCTGGGACCAGGGCCATCTGTATGTCCTCATGACAGCTCGGTGGCACTAAGTCCGTGTCGTGTGGCTCGCTGAAGACTCGGGGTGTTTTCAGACCGGCAGTATCTTGGTCTGGATGGAACCTGGAGTCTTTTCCTTCCCTGGACCACGGTGCCAACACGCAGTGCACCTCTCTGGGCAGGCTTGGGGTGGGCCGCGGGCGGCTGGAGGCGGAGCTGAGCTGGGCCCCGGGTGTGTTCTGTCGCTGGGAGGTGAAGGCCTCGGGCCTCTGCTGCCGCCTTCACGCTCAGGGCCGGGGGCGTGGGGTCGTGGCCACAGCGATGCATCTCCAGTGGAGGGGAAGTTCTAACGGTATCGTCTCTACTAACTGGACTTCATGGGTGGAGAGGGGTCTCGCCTCCTGCCTGTAGGTAGCCTGTTTATTTTAAGCCAAAACAAAGAAGAGCGCGGAGGAAATCGGCCACGTTACAGTGGCCATTCCCCACAAAGGGCCTTTGTGCGCCTTCTCGCTCCTCGTTATTAATTGTAGCTTCGAGGCTGGGTGGGGAGGCTTTTTCTTGATAAGAAACATGGGGAGTTATTAATTCAGGAACTCACAATATTTTTAATTTTCCTTTTGAAGTGACGTGGTGCCCCCGACAAGGGTGTATCCCGTGGATGGAAACTTCCACCCGGGGAAACGGCATTCGTATGTTGCCTTTCCCAGATGACGGAGTTTGTTTCTTCATCCTCGCCCGAGATATTTTTTCCCATTGGTTTTTTAGAGAGAGTGGAGGGGGAGAGGCAGAGAGAGAGAGAAATATCGATGTGAGAGAGACATATCGGTTGGTTGCCTCCCCGCTCGGGGCCGGGGATCGAACCTGCAACCGCGTTCATGCCCTTCATTGGGAATCTCGCCCGAGACCTGGCAGTCCTGGGGCCAGCGCTCTAACCACTGAGGGAACTGCCCGGGGCTGGAGCTGTTTTCTTGACAGATGTGCAGTGGTTGGTCCTGGGGCCTAGCTTTGTCTGGACGGGTAAGGTCACTTGTTTTTGTCGACGATGGAAAGTTATTCTGGAACACAGCGGCCTCCAGGCTGTGGTGCACTCGCCCCATCGCTCGGGGACACAGGATTAGTCCTGTGTGTGCAGAGGGAAACTCGCTGACCGCGCAGGGGCTGGCCTTGGCGGTGGAGAGCTCAGCGGATTCCCACAGCCGCGTGACTCGTCCATCACACACGTGACTGCACGCGAGATGCGCTGCACCTGGTGCTGGCGTGGACCGGCTAGTCCAGCGGTTCTCAACCTGTGGGTCGCGACCCCTTTGGCGGTCGAACGACCCTTTCACAGGGGTCGCCTAAGACCATCCTGCATATCAGATATTTATATTACGATTCATAATAGTAGCAACATTACAGTTATGAAGTAGCAACGAAAATAATTGTATGGTTGGGTCACAACATGAGGAACTGTATTTAAAGGGCCAGAAGGTTGAGAACCACTGGGGTAGGGGATGCGTCCCTCATCCTTCGGGTTAGCTGGGCCCCGCGTGCAGGAGTGGCTCAGCCTGTTCGTGGGCTAGCTGGGGCATGGCCTTGGGGGGGAAAAAGGGTGCCCCGGCCATCCCAGGGGGCTCTCGGCTCTGGCTGGGGCTCGGCCAGGGCCCTTCTCCCAGCCACGCTGCCACGCGGTCCCGGAAGGCGGGGGCTTCTCCTCCTTCACTGCCGTTGCTTGTCGCTCCAGGACCGACAGGTTGGGGGCGCTCAGCACAGCCTCCTGGCTGAACGCACGAGCTCCAGTAGTGCCGACACGGTGTGCGCACGCCCGGGCACAGCGTCAGGAGGCACGGCTCCCACGTGGCTGGGAGGAGACGTGTCCGCGTGCAGACTCTTCTGTCCCATCCCCTCCGCCCACTGGTCCCTTTCAACCAGCCTGCACCTGTGAAGAGGTGTGGCCGCTCACACCTGTGTCTCAGCAGAACGCCCTGGCCTCGGGCATCAAATCCGCAGGGCACAGAACTTGGGAATGCGGAGTTGGTGTTTGAAAGTAGATGACTCTTACGTGACCAGATAAATCAACGAAATGGAGAGGAATGTACTCAGATTGTCCCGACCATTGGAAATATTGACAAGCTACAGCGTGATATTTGCCCTAGAATTAGGAGGAAGAGGTACATTTCCATAAAGACTTACTTTCCATGTTACCGTGGGTCTGTCAACATTTGTTGCCTATTTGTGTTGATCAATTGTTGACCAATAATTTCATAAACTCAGCCCATAAGAACAATTTTTAAAAAAATATTTAAAATTTAAAATGTAAGAAGCCAATTTCATTTGCAGGGAAGCACCATAGAGTGATCAGTATACGATTTTCAAACAAAAATAGATTAAGATTGACATTCCGCCGGCGACGTGGAGGTGATCTATGACTTCAAGGAAAACGATAAAAGCAACATGATGAGACTGCACAGGAGCTTTCTTTTTAAAAAGTAATGTTTCTTTTTTAGAAATATATTTTGATTGATTTCGGAGAGGTAGGGAGAGGGAGAGAGAGATAGAGACATCAGTGATGAGAGAGAATCATTGATCAGCTGCCTCCTGCATGCCCCCTACTGGGGATCAAGCCTACAACCCAGGCATGTGCCCTTGACCGGAATGGAACTGGGGACCCTTCAGCCCACAGGCCGACGCTCTATCCACTGAGCCAAGCCGGCCAGGGCTAAAAAGTAATGTTTTTCAAATTCTGTGTTATTTAGAGAGCCCTTGTTCATGGAAGAGATTGAGTTTGTTTCCAATGTGGGCATTCACAGGTCAGCGTGTAGACGTGCCGTGACGGCCAGGGGCCAGGAGCGGTGAGCGACGCTGCGCCTGAGACGCAGAAGGCACGGTGTGGTGCATGGCGCAGAGCAGACGGCCTGGGCTTCGGCGTGGGGGTGGGAGGCCCTGCTGGGCGGTGGTCGGAGGGGAGGTTGGCAGAGCGGGGCTTGTCTGTCCGGCTCAGCGGCACCGTTGTCCGATCACTCCTGACCCAGAGGTGCGCCCTCATTACGTGTCTCGGGTGGACGGTGTGACTGGCAGTCTCCCCAGTGGGGAGCATGGCCCTTCGCCCTTCGGCCCAGTGGTCACTGGGTTCCTGCTTCCTTTCTCCCTGGGCCCTGGGTGTAGACAGTGGCCGGGCAGCACAGGCCTACATCTTCCTTATGATCTTACATTTGTGACTCAGTCCTCATCTTTCCAGGTGGTGATCCCTGCCCCAGCCTGCACTGTGGGGTAGGGAGATGTCAAGCGGCATTTGCGTCCCTGTGTTAATGCCCTCGTCTCCTGTTTGTCAGCGAGAGGAGAAGCTCATGGGAAGGCCATTCTGCAGCTTTATCTGCACATAATGCTGGGTGGGGTGTCACAAAGCCACTCCTAACATCAGACTTTTCCAATCTATTCTTTATGAATGTGCACTGCACGTCAGCCTGTGATTAATGTGCTTAAACCCCATAGCGCTTTGCTGTTGGCCCTGTAAT
The DNA here is from genome assembly GCF_000147115.1 of Myotis lucifugus. Taxonomy (NCBI): domain Eukaryota; kingdom Metazoa; phylum Chordata; class Mammalia; order Chiroptera; family Vespertilionidae; genus Myotis; species Myotis lucifugus. Next base: position 15,280 of record NW_005871970.1, read on the forward strand.
CGCTGCCTTAACATTTCCCGACCATTGTGGCCGCCACGGGGAAATTCGCGGCCCCTCATCCTGCCGAGTCCACCTGGCCGCGGAGATAAGCGCCGGCCCGCGGGGCTCCCGTCACGCCCGTTACTCCCAAAGCCCGTGCCCGGCGGGAGGAGTCAGTGCCTCTCATTAGCCAGTTTCCTGCCGACACTTTTAATGTGGAAGGAACATTAACTGGATTTTTTGGGGGGAGGGGGGAGCTAATGGAGGAGTGAGCTGGAACCTTTCACCGGTTTGGAACTAGGAAAAGGCTCCCTCTGATGAGGTCACACGAGGATCCCGGCGAGGCTCCCGCGGTGCTGGCCGGGAAGGCGAGAGCAGTGCACCTGCCCGTGACCTGATCTATTAGAGGAGGAAGAAACTGTTTGCTGTCTAAGAAGAGGGAACAAGCCCTCCAAACTGCAGGCGTAGGATCTATAATGATAAAAGCTAATATGCTAATTAGACTGGACGTCCTTCCGGACGACCTTCCAGACGACCTTCCAGATGAAGCCGGGGCTGCAGTCCCTGCCGAGTGCTGTGCTGGGGGTGGGAGGAGGGACTGGACCAGATGTTCTCAGGTTGCTCAGGGCACATGCCGCACGGTGACACGCGGAGAGAAGCCAGACTCCTCAGGGCCTCGTTGATGGCATATCTAGTCCCAGGATTCCCATGCCCACCTTCTGCCCGGTCCAGCTTGACCAGGGCCCATTGCACTTCTCCTCTATGCCCAGCGAGGCTCCAGAGGGGACCCAGCCTCCTGACCCCGAGGAGCCGCCGATGGTCCCGGAGGCCTCGCTGAGTCCCTTTGTAAAGCTGAGCTGAGCACGTGGGCCCGTTATCAGAACCCGTCCTGCTGACTCGTGGCCCGGCGGGACCGAGAAGGACAGACCCGGGTGCTGCAGGCAGGAACAGAGCCGGCTCCCGCTGTGGCTGCAGGAAGTGTGATCCCGACTGGATGCTGGTCCAGCACTGCCCCCGGGCTCCCGGCCGCCAGCTGGGATGTGGACGGTCCAGTCAGTCCACATTCTCCTGGGATGCGGCCCAGGGAAAAGTCATGTGAGTTTCCTTCGGGCCTGAAACAGGAAGCCTGAGCGTCGCCCAAAGCTTGGGTGCCACCTCCTTCCGTCCCACCTTCAGCTGCAGAGGACAGATTTTGGGGGTGAGGGTCGGCCATGGGAGGCGCCCGGTGAGCGGGGCCAGGCGGTGAGGGGGACCAGGCGGTGAGGGGGACCAGGCGGTGAGCGGGGCCAGGCGGTGAGGGGGACCAGGCGGTGAGGGGGGCCAGGCGGTGAGGGGGGCCA
>NW_005871970.1:17210-35530 GCF_000147115.1 Myotis lucifugus
GTAATGGACGGTCCCGACAATTCTCGGTCTCCTCCAATCCGGGAAGGGGCCAGTCAGGGGAAACCCCTTTTCTCGTGAAACACCAATCTTTGGGGTCCCTCCATTTTTGGGGGCCATCTTTTTGGGGGGTCCCGCCGTTAGGGGGGGCCAGCCGTTAGCGGGGCCAGGTGGTGAGGGGGGCCAGGCGGTGAGCGGGGCCAGGCGGTGAGGGGGGCCAGGCAGTGAGGGGGGCCAGGCAGTGAGCGGGGCCAGGTGCGGCTGTGCCTCCTGCATGGACGGGGGAGGTTTCCGTCCAACGTACGTGTCCTCTCACACGGGACCTTCTGCGTGGCTCCAGGGCTTCTCACCGTGCTCCAGCCTGAGGGAATCGGGGTCCCAGAGAGGGGAGGCCAGCCGCTCCCTCCATCTTCTCTCCCACACCCCGTTTTCTCAGTGGTCTGCTGCTTCAGACCCACACTTTAAGGTGGAGCTAGCTAGAAATAACACAGGAATAACGTGGAAATGTGCCAGCCGGTGGCTCAGTGGTTGAGCATCACCTATGAACCTGGAGGGCACCTGCCTGGCTTGCCGGCTCCATCCCTGGTAGAGGGTGTACAGCAGGCGGCTGATCAGTGTTTCCCTCTCGTCGAGGTTTCTCTCTCTCCCTCTCTCCCTAAAATCAATAAAAACATTGACAAATAAAATAAAAATGCACCGCCCCTTCGCGAGTGCCCACCCGGTAGGTGGTCGGTTTCGGACGGTCGGAGCCCTGCCTCCTGGTGGCCAGTGCGGCCCCCGCACAGCTCTGTGCCCGCAGCGCCGCCTCCTGGTGGCCGGTGCGGCCCCCGCACAGCTCTGTGCCCGCAGCGCCGCCTCCTGGTGGCCGGTGCGGCCCGCACAGCTCTGTGCCCGCAGCGCCGCCTCCTGGTGGCCGGTGCGGCCCCCGCACAGCTCTGTGCCCGCAGCGCCGCCTCCTGGTGGCCAGTGTGGCCCCCGCACAGCTCTGTGCCCGCAGCGCCGCCTCCTGGTGGCCGGTGCGGCCCCCGCACAGCTCTGTGCCCGCAGCGCCGCCTCCACCCAAGTGTGTTTTGCAAACACAAGGTGTTACTGTTTTGGCAGCAAGTGATGTAAGTCAATACCCGGTTGTTTCTGTGCGGCTCTGAAAGGAACCTGTGGGAGAGAAACCAGTGATTGTGGTCTGAGCAGGGACCTGCTGGGCGGAGGCTCTGCGTGGGCTCAGGAAGCTCCTACCCACCCCCTCAGGTTACTTCTTACCCAGAACGTTTGCATTTGTTTTACAATTATTATTATTACAATAAAAATTCATCACACAGCTCACCTGCTGATGTGTAGTTGAGCTTGGTCCCGCATGGCCACTGGCCCTGGTGTGGTTGCCACTTACCTCGGCGGCTTAACGTGATCCGGTTTCCAGATGGGAGCTCCCAGAGGAGAGGAGCTCGGCCCCTTCTGTCGCCAGCTCATCGCAGGCCGGGTGTGGGCTGCTGTGTGAGCCCCTCGGATGGAGGGCTGTCGCTGAGTCAGCGCTGGGCCAGGCTTGGGGGTGATGCCTTAGTGGGGGGCGTGGACAGCGTGAGCTTCTAATGTAAACATCTATGATTATTTCTTCAAGTTGAGTCCCTTGGTGTGAAACTGTCGAGTCCAAGGTATGGACCATTTCATCCATTCATTCATTCATCCATTCATCCATTCATTCATTCATTCATTCATTCATTCTTCGCCCAAGGACATTCTTCCATTGATTTTTAGAGAGAGTGGAAGGGTGGGAGAGAGACAGAGAGAGAGAAACATCGGTGTGAGAGAAACACATCGGTTGGTTGCCTCCCGCATGAATTCCAACCAGGGCTGGGGATCGAGCCTGCAACTGAGGTACGTGCCCTTGACCAGAACCAAACCCGGGACCCTTGGGTTCGAGGGCCGACACTGAGCGACACCGGCCAGGGCGCTGCAGGCGTTTCAAACAGGAAGGGCAGTCGCTTGGAGGAACTGGAGATAAAGGTACTTGCTCCATGCACCTGGGACTCGGAGCCCGTGGGCCTGCGGTTTTCGGGAAAGCTCACGGGTGACCCGACAACACCCCTTTATAACGGGCCCCAGCTGCGCCCCAAACTCGGCCTTAGGGACAGCGAGGGGCAGGCTGGGTGCCCCAGGACCCCGACACGGGAGGGTGCTACAGCGAGAGCTGTTCAGGCTCTGTGTCCCCCCAGCTGACAGTCAGTCGTGTGTCCTTAAACCAGTGGTTCTCAACCTTCCTGATGCCGCGACCCTTCAATACAGTTCCTCATGTGGTGGACCCCCAACCATAAAATTATTTTCGTTGCTACTTCATCACTGTCATGTTGCTACTGTGATGAATCGTCATGTAAATATCTGATATGTAGGATGTATTTTCATGGTTACAAATTGAACATCATTAAACCATAGTGATGAATCACAAAAACAATATGTAATTATATATGTGTTTTGCGATGGTCTTAGGCGACCCCTGTGAAAGGGTCATTCGACCCCCAAAGGGGTCGCGACCCACAGGTTGAGAACCGCTGCTTTAAAGTCTTGTCTTGCTGAGTTTGATTATCATGTGGAGCACCCTTCGCCCGGAAGGGATAATCACATGCAAATGAGCACCGAGAGAGGCTCCCTTTGCTTCAGTTTGGAGAATGCCTGTGTGTTCTCGGCCACCATGGACTTTAAAAAATATATTTTATTGATTTCAGAGAGGAAGGGAGAGGGAGAGAGAGAAACATCAGTGATGAGAGAGAATCGCTGACTGGCTGCCCCCTGCGCAGCCCCCACTAGGGATCCAGCCCGCAACCCGGGCCTGTGCCCTGACCAGAATCGAACCCCGACCTCCTGGTTCATAGGTCGACGCTCAACCACGGAGCCACGCTGGCTGGGCCCCGCTGAGCTTCTGAAGTGTGTGTTTTCATCATGAAAAGTGCGAGGCACGAATTAAGGCTCACGTCATTGTTTGCCGGGCTTCCTGCCTCCGGGGGAGGGGGTCAGTGAATCACTTCCTGGCTGCGTGCGGCGGATGGTGTGTGGTCGCCGGCTCGTCCAAGCCTGAGGACCAGGCGAAGGGGAAAGGGACTTCGTTCACGGCAGCGCCACGGGAGACAGGTCTGCAGTGAACTTGTCTGTCTCATCGTCTGTTTCACTCCGGGGAGTGCACTGTGTTTCAGCCAGACCGGCCCGTGGCCGGCGACCTGCACTGTGTCCATCTGAAATTCCAGAGCCGCCCAGAGCCGGCGGGTCCCGGGACCAGATGCCCATAGACTCCATCCTCTGCGCTGCCCGCGGGGCCCTCTCCCCGGACCCGTGACCCTCTCCATCTCCAACGCCCCGCGCCCATGCGGCCAGCTCTTCGCGGCCTCCTCGGTGACCCCCGCCCACGGCCCGTGTCCCTGCATCTCTCCTGTCCACGGTCACGGTCACGGTCATGGTATGGTCTCGTCCAGACCCAGGGCTGCAGGTCCTTCTCTGTGTGACAACTTCATGTCCCCTCAGAGGTCCCTGCACCTGTTCTTTCTCCCACCCCTGAGCCAGCAAGGGCTCCCACAGCCGGGCAAGATCTCTCCTTAACCATGAACTTCAGCAGCCTTCCTTCCCTCCTTCACGTGCTTCTGTATTGTCTGTGTTTCCTCCACTGCCCCTCCCAGGCGGTCAGCCCGCGGGGCCCGTCCTGTCCCCTCTTGAACTTTCCCTGTTGTCCCCACACCCTCTTCTATCTCCTGGAGTCTGTCTTTCTCCGTCCACTTCAGTCTCTTCTCTAAAAAGACCAGCTGGCATGGCTCAGTGGCTCAGCACTGACCCATGAACCAGGAGGTCACGGTTTGATTCCCGGTCAGGCCACCTGCCCAGGTCGCTGGCTCGATCCCCAGTGTGGGGCGCACAGGAGGCAGCCAAGGGGTGTTTTTCTCTCTCATCCACGTTTCTATTCCTCCCTTCCTCTCTCTGAAACCAATTTTTAAAAAAAGTATAAGAAATGAGAGTAATTGTAGGATTTGATTTAAAGGTAGAATTGTAGAATTGGTAGCTTTTTGTTGTTAATCCTCACCTGAAGATATTTTTCCATTGATTTTTAGAGAGAGTGGAAGGGAGGGGGAGTGACACAGAGAAAAACATCAATGTGGGAGACACATCGATTATCTATTGGTTGCCTCCTGCAGGAGCCCCAACCAGGCTCGAGGATCGAGCCTGCAACCAAGGTACGTGCCCTTGGCCAGAATCGAACCCGGGACCCTTCAGTCCATAGGGCCGACACTCTATCCACTGAGCCAAACCAGCTGGGGCTGTAGCTTTTTAAAAAATGTTTTCTAAAAGGACTGTTTCAGCATTTTTAAAAACAGAACATTTAAGTATCTTTCTTGAAGCAGGCTCAGCCATCTTAGTGTTTTCTACATGAAGCAGTGAGTGTGAGACTGAACCTAGAATCTGGCGTGTGAGTCGGGAGGCACGGTGGTGGCCTGGACCTGGCGGAGCGCGCTGTGGGGACGCCAGGCCACCGCTCCGGGTGGCAGTTCTCACGGGCCATGAAGAGAGGCCAGTGCGGAGAGCCCGGGAGGCTCCACACAGCGCACACGGAGCTTTTCCGACGGGGTGTGTCATGGGCACGCGTGTCCATGGGGCTGGCTGTCCCTGAGCGGCTGGGCATGGTCCCTCCTGTTTCTTTATTAAATTGTTTCCCACGGACGTAGCTTGAACATCGGTCATGGGAGGCGCTGGTCCCTCGGGAGGGCGTCCCCTGGGGATGTGCAGATGGCAGGTGGACGCCTCTGAGACGTGTGGTGCACGTGCTGATTGGAAGTGTCGTGTGCGGACGGCATGGTGTGCGGTGCTGGGAGCGGGCAGTGGGGTTTCTCCCCAAGGCCGTCCCGTTCTGTAACGGGGATTCAGGGCCCTGTGGCTGTTGGGGTTCCATCCCAACCATCCTGGAGCGTGTTCCGCGTCTCAGGAGCTGCCATGTTTTCTGGGGTTCCTGGAAGCAACAGGCGTGTTAACAGACATTTCAAGATCATGTAATAAATGCTAAGACAGAGCGATGGGTTGTGGGGGGCCGGCTGGGGTGCTGGTGTGGGAGGGAGGCCGAGGCCCAGGGGAGGCGGCCTGGAGCGGGCAATGGGACTGGGGGTGGGAGCGGGTCCGCGTCAGCCCCGGGACCACGGGCGTTCGTCCCTCCGAGCCAGGCCGCTGCCGTCCACCCTCTCACCCGCCACCTTCGTCTCTTCTCTTTCACGTTTACCAACTCCCACGCTCGTTCCGGCCGGTTCTTCTGCTGTTGTTCGGTTTCCTTTCATTTCATTTATTTTGCTGTATCTTTTGTCTCTGATTTGAGGTCTTGGCTTTCATGGTGCCCAAGCTGGCCCATTAGCCCAGTGACCAGTGGGTGGGCGTTGGGCAGAAGGGCCAGGTGGACACCCAGCACGTGGCGGTGTGGTTTGGGTCCCAGCTCACACAGTCCACTTCCCAGACGCAGAGGAACGCACGGCTGATTACACCAACAGGACTGTTAAGGCCCCCGCTGCCTGCCTTTGTGTCCGGACGCGTCGTGTTTTCTCCCCTCCCGTCCTTGGGGGGCGTTTGGAAACGGTTTGGCAGAGGAAGTGTGCTTTGTTTTGAAGTTGCCGGTTCCCGCCCGCGTTCCCAGGGCGCCTGTGTTCCCAGCGTGTGAATTGCAGGATGTGTCCGGGGTCCTCCCTCCCGCAGACCCCCGAGCGCGCGGGCTGTTCTGGGAAATTTCATCCAGGGCCTCTGAAATCCCAGCTGAACGCTGTCACCGGCTGAACAGGAAACAGGTATAAATAACTATTCAGCTTTAATTCAGTCCTGCCACTTTCCCACACGTATTTTACAATGTATTAAAAAACACACACATTTTTATCTAAAAACACACACACCCTTTAATTCCTTAACTTCCAGGCCACCTTGGGTAGGAAACTCTTTTCACACTGATGTCTTTCCAGGGTACTCTACCCTCCCTTTCGCAGGGCATGTGCCCTTGACAAACCCCTGAGTGGATGGACAAATGAAAAACTGGCCACAGACGGTTTTGCTCAGTGGTTAGAGTCTGTGGACTGAAGGGTCCCGGGTTCGATTCCAGTCAAGGGCACATGCCCCGGTTGTGGGCTTGATCCCCAGTAGGGGCCGTGCAGGAGGCAGTTGATCCATGATTCTCTCTCATCATTGATGTTTCTCTCTCTCTCTCTCTCCCTCTCCTTTCCTCTCTGAGATCAATAAAAAGATGTTAAAAAAAGAAAAGAAAAATGAAGAACCACGAAGGACTGCAGTGGCCACATCCACCCGCCTGACCTGCTTTGAGTCCCGTGGGATTTGGCCTCGATAGCGTCAGAAAGGCCCATCGTAGACTCGGGAGAGCCGTCCCCGCGGCTCAGGAACCCGGACCCTCTTCTCGGGCCCGATGCGCAGGCCCTGGGCCGTGCAGTCCCGCTGAGGCCGCAGCTCCTTAGCCCAGACCCGGCCCCTGTCTGGTCCGTCCACACATCACCTGCCTCTTTGAAAAGATTAAACACTTCTGTATTTTGTTTGTCCAGAGAGGCTCTGGGCTCATTGAATCGGAGGGAGGACGTGAAAAGTTTTCTTATTTAGTCCGATTTCTGGCCAGTTTAGCAGCAGCGAGAGAGACGTGACCGTCTGACCGTGCACTGTTCCCGACTTCCTTCATGTCAGGCCCCCGAGGCGCAGTGGCTGCCAGGAACTCATGTGATGTCGCTAATTTCTTCCGAATATCAGAGGACGGGCTTGGCAAGTGCTTGCCGAGCCTCCCTGAGGGACGGGGGGACGGGGGGACGGGACGGGCGCTGCCCTGGGTTATATTTAGAGGAGCTGGTGGGAGGAAGATTGATGGTGAGGAACGCGCCCTGGATAGAACCATCTGGGGGCAGACGGAATCCGCTCCATAAACAGGTGTACTTGGGGTCACTATAGGCTGAGTTCTTCATACATTTCAGAAATGGAGCGCATTGAAAATGCACGTTGAGATTAATAAGAGCATTGATTGAAATGACATCTTTGCCCGGCCGGCGTGGCTCAGTGGTTGAGTGTTGAACCAGGAGGTCATGGTTCGATTTCCGGTCAAGGCACATGCCCGGGTTGCAGGCTTGATCTGCCGGGGTTGGGGTTGGGGGTGGTTGTGCAGGAGGCAGCCGGTCAATGATTCCTTCTCATCACTGATGCTTCTATCTCTCTTTCCCTCTCCCTTCCTCTCTCTAAAGTCAATAAAAATATATTAAAAGTAAAAAAGAAATGACATCTTTCATTTCAAAAGTTAACATTTTGAAGACACTGGGAGCACTGGCAGGGCTGGGATTTGTAGCTCCTGCGGATGGTTCATCGTTAATGGTGCCTCTGCGGCTGCCCTTTTCCTGGTCCCCTGATGTGGGAATTAGGGAAACGGCTGATGGGGAAATGATGGAAGGGGCCGGGCTGGGCGAAGGCCGCCCTGGCCTGGGTTTCCAGGGCCCGGTGCAGGGGTTTCTCTCCGGTTGAATTTCTGATGGGAAAGCCCATCACTCTGTACTGACAACAGGAAGCCATGGCGCTGTGGCCGGTCCAGGTTATGTCTTCGCTTGACCTTCATTGTGTTTGATTTTGTGATCAGCTCTTTCCAACGCTTGGGTGCGGACAGGAGAGTCTGTCTCCCTGTTGCAGGGAGTGGTAGGAAAACGCGCTTGTGTTGAGCGGTAGCTCTCCCACCGTCCACAGGTAAAGACTTCCCGTGCGGCTCTGGCACTATTGCGCATGGGTGTGCTTTGCTCTCATATTTCGATACAAAAAACGTCATGAAAAACTAGAGGCCTGGTGCACGGATTCTCGCACATTGAAAGGAAATTAATTAGAAGGTGGCCGGCGGGACTGGGTGAGAGGGGCCGGACACGCCCTGGAGTCAACCTCCTGTAATCCCTCCTGGGGCGGCCGAACTTGGGGCGGCGCCAGGGCTCAAAGGGGTCCCTTCGGCAGGTGGGGTCCCTCGGCCTGGCCTGCGGGGATTGGGCCGAAACCGGCAGTCCCACATCCCCCTAGGGGTCCCAGAGTGCGAGAGGGCACTCTGCAAAGTTGCTGTTGCTCTGCAGCTCCTACGTTGAGCATCTGCCCCCTGGTGGTCATTGTTTGGGCAACAAGGTTGTTAATCTTCCCCTGATAATAGGCAGTTCTCCAATGAGAATGGGCCGCATTCCAAGGCTGACTTCAGGTCCAAGGCTGACTCCAGGTCCAAGGTTGGCTCCCAGGTCCTGGGGGTCTTACCCTCCCAGCCAGGTTAGAGTGTCTTTAATCGGAACGAGGCGATCATGGTGCACAGAACATGACTGAATTTCTTATAACCACAGCTGGTGCCCAATACTGTATTTTTGCAAAATGACGGAACTACCTGTGGGCAGTTTTGCTGGAGGATGGTTTTCTCGTGGGAGGAGCGCTCTGTCTCTCAGTTCCTGGGGCGGCAGCTCTAGAGGTTCGGACCCAGAGCTTCGCTGGGGAATCAGTGCAGGGAAAGGTGTGGGCCAATCGTGCTTTCCTGGGGGGCGGGGGGTGGTTATGGGGGCTCTTCACTGGAAACTGAGGGAGCGGATTAGAGTTTCGGTTGTAGCCCAGACTGCAAACCGGCCCAAGCAGAGGGGGCAGCTGGGACGGGGCATCCCTGGGGTCAGAGCTGGTGAAGGTGTGACGGGGGGCGCTCACCTGCGCTCCGCTGTGCTCTGTGGGCGCCTTTCCCATGCAGGTGACAGGTCACGGGGCTGTCAGCTCTCGTCTGCATTCTGGCCTCAGCAACCCTTCCAGCAGCTCCCGCAGAAGCCCCGTGTTAGGGCCTCATTCCCTCTGACTGTCCCGGCGGAGGCTGTGTCCATCAGGAGCCTGACCCTGTGGCCAGGCCTGCAGCTCTGCCCACCTCTGGTGCGAAAGGTGGGCTCATCCCCCCAAACCATAGGGACCGGGGGTCGGGGGAGTGGTGCCCACGGCGAATCCAGTGCTGTGGACGGAGGGACCGCCAAGCCTGGAGGGGGTTTTATGAGGTTATTTGAGCCAAACGGGTGACCTGCTAGGGCGCAAGGCTCCGGTGCTCCGGGAGGGCAGTCCACAGCCCCTTCTGCGTGCGGGTGAGGAGGGAACGCGGCCGCTTACAGGAGGCGGGGGCCGGTGGGCTTGAACTGCAGAAGTGACCAGCGTATGTGCCTCCTCAGGGCGGTCACAGCTTATCCCCGGGCGTGTGGGCCTGCGTGACAGAATAATGGACAAAAGACAAACTTCCTGCTAAAAAGTTCTGGGCCTGGGGTGTCATACCCACTGCGACCCGCCCAGTAGGGATCCGTCACGGGATCAGCCTGTGGGGTTCCTTTCCCTGGAACCCCTGCGTCGTCCACAGGGTTGCGACCAGAGGAGGGTATGTGGGCGGCCTTGCCCAGGGCCGGGTGTCAAAGCATCGCCCTGTGTGTTCTGCAAGGTCTTGTGTCCGTGAGTGCGGCTGTTATTGTACCACTGGTCCCTCTGGATTTACCGTGTCACGTAGCACTCACCCATGTGATGTCTTCCTTACGATCAGCTCTTCCCTGCTGCCCGCTTCCCTCCCTCCCCTACGAAGCGGGGCTCAGTAACAGACCCACAGGACTTAGAACTCGAAGAAACCTCGTGGTGTTGGGGGGAGGTGGGGGGGGCTGGGGCACACAGAGGGCTTTACCGAGCGTCGTGCCGAGCTGGGCGGGTGAGGACACTCGGGTTGGGTGTTTCCCTGGTCTGGGTCAGGTTGGGCTGCACCACCCAGCCAGCCCCGTTCCCACAGGGTCGGAGGGCACCCTGCTGCTGTGCCCCCGGCCAGGCCCCCGCCCCAGGAAGTCCTCTGTGACCTCGATGTTCACATGAGCCACCAGCTGCAGACCCTCCGTTAGACTCATTCACTGGTGACAGAGCCCCCCACAGACACCCTGAAATCGCACAGAGGAAGCATTCAGTAAGTTACTGTGGTCCCAGGGTGTGCTCACCTCTTCGAGAGCCTCGCAGGCTTGCAGGGTAGCTTGTCTACACACGCCTCTGCTCCATGGGGGATTGCACCTAACACGGAGCTGAGTAATTAGGCTGCTCTCCGCTGACCCACTAACGGGTCTGAGTCATCTCCAAAAGCTGAATTGTGTTCAGCGAGCTCTTAAGGAGGCAGCAAATTGCATAATAACACCACCATTGTCCTGCCGCTCACGGAGGCATCATTTGAGATGCATGTTAAAAAGCCGTGTGGCCTGTGAGGTAAGTGTAATTACCTCTGATCTATAGATGAGGAAATCGCAGGCAGAAAGCCAAGTATGGCACCTAGAAAGGGTATTTAACATCTTATCTAGAGTGGCTCATTCCCTGCGGTTCTGAAGAAGAATGCAGACTCCTTTTCCCAACACAGCCACTGGGTGAATTATATTTAGACTAGAGGCCCGGTGCCCGGAATTCGTGCAGGGGGTGGGGGTGGGGGTCACGCGGTGGCCCTCAGCCCGGCCTGCGTCCTCTCGCAATCCGGGACCCCTCAGGTAGGGTCCCTGGGCCTGGCCGGCGATCAGGGCCTATCGGGGATTTCCTTCCCCCGGCTGCCGGCAGCTGGCTTGGCCCCCGCCACTGCCACTGCTTGCCATCTCTGCTGCACTCCCCCCCACCTCCCCTCCGCCACTGGTTGCCTCCCTCTGCGGGGCGATCACTGGCCGGCCCTGCACACCCCCTACAGCGTCGCCGGCCTCCTCATCTGTGGGGCGATCAATCGCAGGGCCCCCAGATCCATCGCCCCACAGAGGGAGGCCCCGCCCACCTGCTGCAGGGCCACCAGCCGGGTAGCCTGGGCCTCCCTCTGTGGCTGCCGGCCGGGTGGCCTGGGCCTCCCTCTGTGGCTGCCGGCCGGGTGGCCTGGGCCTCCCTCTGCGGGGCGATCATGGGGCGATGGTGGGCCCCCCGACCAATCACATCGAGCCCGCCTTGGTGGCCTGGCGCCAGTGCGTGTCACAGCGTGGTCTCCGGAAGGCCCAGCTGCTCAGCCTGAGGTTCCCAATGCCTTGTTTTAGGTTAGGTTTCCACCAGGGGTGGCGCTCTAAGGGGGGGACTCTCCTTAGAGAAGATCTTTCAGATGCTGCCCCGCTTCCTGGGTCTGCCCGAAGCTAACAGGAAGCTGGGTGACCTCGGCATTGAGGAAGGACCTTCTAGTCGGGCGTGAAGTAAAATACGGAAGGCGCTTCCAAGAGATACGTCCCTGAAAGCTGGCAGGTACTCTTCCTCCACCTGCTGTGCCCAGCGCAGGGCTTTCTGGTGCCATTTAATTTTGCAACAGAGTCCCCAGCTCCGCACACACGTATGGTCACACAGGTGCTTATGGAAAATACTTAAAGTAAGTTAAAGATTTGAGAATTCAGCGGCGTCCTTTCAGGTAACTGAGGTGCTTGGACATGTTGCGAAGCAGGGACCGTCACGCGTGGGGGTCAGGTGGAGTCGGGTCTGCTCTCCCCTGCACAGCAGCTGGGAAGAGAGAAGGCCGTTTCTGTACACAGATGGGGGGCAGGTGATCTGGGGCTGATACCGTGGCCCCCGATCTTCCAGGATCCCGACTCCTTATCCGCCGCAGCACGACTTAAACCTCGTGGTCCAAAGCGGCTGCTGGAGCGCAGCCCTGGGCTCCCATCCCAGGCCCGAGGGAAGAAGCCTCCCAGACCATCACCCGGGCCTGGCTTCCTTCCCACATTTCAGAACTTGGTCCCATGGTCAGACTGGACTACGAGCAAGGCCATCCTTTCCCCACAGCGCCGGGACCCGCTCCCTGCTGAGGAAGGAGAGCAGGTGTGTGCTGGGCCCTGGCAGAGAAGCCCAGGGTGCCGGAGAAGTGGGTTCAGGTCAGGGGTGGGCAATCTTTTTGTGAGTGCATGCCAAATCTCTGACTCAAAATTCTTCTGTGTGCCACCCCTAATTTTTTGAGAACATGTTACGCCTACTTGATATCTCTTCAGGTGTACGTATGTGAAGAACCTTGAAGAAATAATAAAATTCATTCGAGCGACAAAAACACAGTATATGATGATGAAAAATACATTTATTTTTAATGTATACATGTTATGTAAAATGACTTATTTATCTAAGACGCACCTACACTGAATTTATCTGAAAAATAAAAAAGTCGATATTAAGAAAAAAGTTGTAAATGGAAGATTATAAGAGAGGGTTTCGCGTGCCAGCAAAAGTTACTGGCGTGCCATGTTTGGCACGCGTGCCAGGGGTTGCCCACCCCTGGTTTAGGTCATTTACCCAAATAAGCACATGTCCCCGTCTCTGCACTGTAACTTGGGTGGGAAAGAGGGTTTTCCGTGAGTCCCTCCCCATGTTTTCCTGTGGACGGGGTCTGCCCTGTACTCCCCAGATGCCACTTTCTGTCATGAAGCTTCTGTCGTGGGTAAGCGTCTGGTGGCTTCTGGACGGTGGTACCCGAGGGAAACGCTCAGGGGATGTGGCATCAGTAAGGCCTTTCCCCTCGTTACCGCCCAGGGTCACTGCGTTTCCTGCCTAGTGACCGTCGCATCGCTAGTGCTGCGGTTGCTTCAGACATGACCTTCGGGGAGGGGGCTGCAGGCTGGAGCACTGGGGGCGGGAAGCGTGGGTTTGACTAACTCTGGAATTTGACCTTGGGATCGCTCTCAGCCTTGGGCCTCTGGAAGGATCCCTGGCCGCCTGCCCTGCCTCTACAACAGGAGCCCCAGGTCCTGCCTCCAGATGTCGCTGTGGAGCCGGTTAGAGCTGGAACAGGGCACTGTTCAGTCCCTTTATCTCCGTCCTCTCCCGGCTGTACCTGCCCGTGGACAGTTGTGGTCACCCTGACCTGGGTCAGGTGTCGTATCTCTAAGGACGCCTTTTTGGCTCATGAAATGTGTTGATTGCTTTATTCTTTAACTTTGTTCTTTCTTTTTTTTAATATACTTGTATTGATTTCAGAGAGGAAAGGAGAGGGAGAGAGAGATAGAAACATCACTGATGAGAGAATCATGGATCAGCCACCTCCTGCAGGCCCCCCACTGGGGATCGAGCCCGCAACCCGGGCGTGTGCCCCGACCGGGAATCGAGCCATGACCTCCTGGTTCATAGGTCAACGCCCAACCCCTGAGCCCCGCGGGCCGGGCTACTTTATTCTTCATTGCAGGGACCTGACCCTCGAGGGGTTTCCTTTGAGGGCGAGTTGGGAAATGCCTTCCATTTCATCTTTACTCAGTGTTCCTTGTCCTTTGAAATGACCACTGGCCTGTGACGCTGGCTGGATGTCAAGGTCACATTCCGGAGTCAGCGTTGCTGAAGCGGTGAGCGTGAGCTGACGTTAGAGGTAGCCACGGCCAGTGCCCCTCCGGGAGGGCGCTCTGTGGCGGGTGCCGTGGGGACGGGCGCGCTGGGTCCGAGCTCCGGGCCCTGTCCGTGTCACCGGCCGGTGTGGACGTCAGGAAGGGCCGGTCACAGCCTCCTCCGTGTCCAGCAGTTGCGGCTCTCGGCGATGCTACTGGTCCTTGTTGATGTTTGTTTAGGACCACGGTTGGGGCAAAACGTATTTTAGGCTGGGAATGTGCAGCTGGCGGAGCGGGCACTGGGAAAGGGTCACACAGCTTCCAGGCCACAAAGGCCACTCCCCCCTCGCCCCCACCCCCCCCAGGCTTAACTGTGACTGTGAATGATGGAGTGGCCGGTCGCTCCCTCTTCTTGAATTTCCATTTTGGTTTTCAGCTTTATTTTTATTTATTTTATTTATTTTAAATATATATTTGTTGATTTCAGGGAGGAAGGGAGAGGGAGAGAGAGAGAGAAACATCAATGATGAGAGAGAACCACTGATCGGCTGCCTCCTACATGCCCCCTACTGGGGATCGAGGCCACAACCTAGGCATGTGCCCTGGACCTGGAATAGAACGCAGGACCCTTCAGGCAGCAGACTGACGCTCTACCTACTGAGCCACACCGGCCAGGGCGGTTTTCAACTTTATTCAGCTTTGGGGCCGGGTGACCTCGTGACAGGAAGGACGTCTGTCGGGAGTGAGTGACGCGGAAAGGATGACCGGTGCTTCCTTCCGCACCTCGAGTGCTGAGAGAACATCACCATTATCCTTCATGGTCTCTGGCCCTCTTACAGTTCCATTTTTTACATTTAAAATGTGATATCAATTGGGCCCGGCTGGTGTTGCTCAGTGGTTAAGCATCGACCTATGAACCAGGAGGTCACAGTTTGGTTCCCAGTCAGGGCACATGCCCCGGTTGCGGGCTCGATCCCCAGTGGGGGGCAGCCGATCCGTGATTCTCTCTCATCATGGATGTTTCGCTCTCTCCCTTCCTCTCTGAAATCAATGCAAATATATTAAAACAAGAATAAGATTGGACTTTAACTGGGGTTTGCTGGAGGCGGGCGTGTCAGGTGGCTTCTTCCCCCGGATGGTTAGCTGGTTGCTCAGCCTGTCTGCTGGCTGATTGGTGTCTCTGTCCGAGAAGCCCCATTAGCCACAGGTGGAAGGAGGTGCTGTTGGCTTACACAGGTTTGGGGGAAGAACTTACAGATTCTGCGGAGGCGCCGTCCTCCTAGTCAGGGGGTACCAGCCGCCGCCTTCCAGGTGACCTTGGGAGCTGGGTGTCAGACAGCGGTGTCTGCGAATGGGTTTACTTTGAGGCGTGTGTTCTGGAAGCCGGGGGTGTGCGGGCTTTATTATAACGCTCCCCTCTCCCGCCTGTCCTTTCCGATGTGCGCGCCCGCGCCCCCTGGCGCAGCTGCGTCCCTGCTGCGATGCCTGCTTTCCTGTAGACACTGGTCTCCCCGGGACCCTGCCTCCCGCCCTGTCTGAGTCCTCACAACTGCCTGGCTCTAATGTCTCAGGCGCGTTCCCACCAGGAGGGGGAGTGGGAAGAGGGGGGAAGGAGGCAGGGGGTGGAAGGTACGTCACCTTTACCCCCCACTCCCCGGGCGGCCTGTGGCGCGGCCACCTGTGGCCGCAGGAGGCTGGAGCCGCGTTCTCGGGTGGAGCGGCCGTGTGTCCAGCCAAGTGTCACCAAGTAGTTAGATCTTCTCTGCTCGGATGGTGTCTGGGTTTTCTGGGACGAGGCCAGAGCCCCCCTGTCCATCCCCAGGCACCTCTTCTTCCCGGCTCTGCGCTTACGTGTCCGCCCACTAGAGGGCGCACTGGACTCTCTTTTGACACAAGAGGGCCTGTAGTCTGTGATTTGTTTGGGGTTTCAGGGGGCTGGCTGGGAACGACTGTCAGAACGTGAATTCCCCAAAAGTCTGGAGCAAGGGGCTGGGAGATGGCCATGTAGAAACCTCATTCATACACAGCAGCTCTGTGACTGACAACACCAAGGCCTTGATGGAGAAGGTGAGCAAGGAGCCCCCGTGAGCTATGTGGGGGGCGGGGAGGGGGGGGAGGGGGTGGGGGAGAGGGCTCGGGGCATGTCCTGGGCCGACAGGACCAGCTGGGACCCTGGCGACCAGTGGAGCCCCCCAGGGAGCGCAGTGCTCCCAAGCATCTTGGTCTCAGGATCGAAATTATAATATTACATATTAATACATGTTAGGTATTCATACTACATTATTATTATAAAACTACTGCGAATTATCAAGGCCCCAGAGAGCTTTGTTTTAGGCGGGTGACCGCCATCAGTATCTAATAGAGCAGCAATGGAAGCAGACGCTTTGGAAATACTTACTGATCCATGTAAAAATAACAAGGGTACACCATTGCTCGTTAATACGAATACTGTTTTTTCCGATGAAAAATAACTGTATTTTCCAAAACAAAAACGAGCGAGAAGGGTCGCGCTGCTGCGTGTGTGCGGACCTCTGTGCTGCCTCGCGGAACCAGGACGGCGGTCTCCGGCTGCCCGGCTGCGGAGGGCGCTGGGACGGGCCGGGTTCCTTCGCGGCTGAGCGCCGGGTGAACGGGAAACCTCCCTTCCAGGTGGGCCCGTTCAGGGGCTCCCGGGGGTCCCAGCCTCCGGGGGCTACAACTCGAGTTTACAGCTCATTTTGTGGGTGCTTCTGGGGCCCCAGAGGAGTGTGTTCACAGTCCTGACTTTCTCCGGCCTTTTTCATTGCGGGGAAGTGTCTGAACTTCTCCAGGGAAAAGCCTTGCTGAGGAACTGGTGTGTGATTTACACACAAACCCTTCTCCGGCCCCAGGACTTTTTCAGAGGTCCTGCTGTGAGCTTGGCAGAGAGTTCACTTATTCTTATTAAATGTGGTTTGTTTATATCGAGTTCTTTGTGTGGAATTCGTGCTTGAGAAGAGGGGGGCTGTGGATATATTTATTAACCCTCATTTGAAGGGGGGTGTGTGTGTGTGTGCATGTTTGTGTGTGCGCAGGGGGCACGCGTGTGTGCACACATCACTGCTTACTGGAGTGGTTTTCAAGTGTGAGCTCTGAAAGAAAGAGAAGGAAAGAGGTCCCTTCAGGAGGAGGACGAGGAGCCGCGGCCTGGCCGGATGAGAGTCGTGTTTCGTTTAAAATGACAATTCGGACCCCCTCGGCTCCCTGCATCGAGGTGCGGCCCCTCGGGCTGGGCTCGGCCCGTGAGCCTGGACGCCTGCCCGGAAGGCCCCTGTGCAAACCCCGTTAGAGCAAAGCCGCCACCGTGGCTCCGCGTCCTTCATGCTCGTCTCTGCTCCTCGGAGCTGCACACGCGGGCGAGGTGCACGCTCAGGTCTCAGCGCTGCTGCTGGACAAGGGCCTGTCGTGAGCCAGAGGCCCCGTGTGCCCGTGCGAGGCCGGGAAGGCACAGGTGGACAGGGCCGCTCCTCGGCAGGCGGGCCTGTGGGGGGAGAAAGCCGACGTCCGGCAGGAAGAACATGTCAGACTTGGGGGAGGCGGGTGGGGAGTGCTCTGTGCTGCCCTACATTCTGGAGTTTTTTTTCGGAATGAAGGAGAAAAAGGAGAAATAAAAAGCTGAGTCCTGATTCCCCTCCTGGGCCGTCGGGGCCTCGTCCGAGCCTGCAGCCCGAGCCGGGACCCCAGCGAGCCGGCGTCTCAGGCAGCCGCAGTTCACTAGCGAGTTCCAGAACGAAAGCAAGGATGATGCGCAGTGTGATGGCCTCGCTTCTTCTCTTCTCCAGGCCACCGTCACTTCAGAGAAATCCCCGGCTTCCTCTCGGGTAGTTACAGAGCACGCCCCTTTATCACCCAGCATCGAGCACGGCCAGCAGGGCTCTCCCGGCCGAGCCTCCTCTGCGCCTTGAAATCAGGGGGTGGGGGCTGAAGGCACCTTGAAATCAGGGGGTGGGGGGTGGGGCTGAAGGCGCCCATCGCTGTATTAAAACGCCTCGCCAGGTGGAAGTTGCTACCTGAGCGCCAGGACACGTCAAGGTCATGAAACCTGTCAAACAGAAGCCTCAGGGAGGACCATGCGCTCGGGGACTCGTCTGTACCTGGTGCCCCTTCGATGACCCGTGGCCTCTGTGCGCAGCGTGTGTCCCCGAGAAGTGCCTCTATTGCTCCCTCTTCCAGCCCCAGCAAAAGCTGACGAGGCGGAGGAGACGGGAGCTGGAGAAGCCGTGCTCAGACGTCGGGCCGGCTTCTAAGCCGATTTTGCCCTTTATAGTCAACGCTTCCCCACCTCTGCTTCCCCACCTCTGCTTCCCCACCTCTGCTGGCCGCAGCGTCTACATCCCGGGGCAGGCCACCGGCTGTGGCGCCGTGGACTCCGCACGGCGTAACCGGGCGCCATGATTACATGGCCGCTGCCGGGCCGTGGAATGGCCCGTGTGGCTGTTAGGCCCCATCAGACAGGGTGATAATCTGTTATAGGCATGTATTCCTCCCATACTTTTAAAGATCATAAGTAATCGTGGTCTTTATGCAAAACAATTAGAAAGGTGGCCATTCCTCCAGGACTCCTGGCAAGTGCCTCTCAGACGTGAAGGTAGAGGCTGACTCTGTGTTCGGTCCTTGATTTTGCTGGCTGGGCCCGCAGAGCTGGGAAAGAAAATGCATGTTTTTGGCCATAATATTTCTAATGTGATTTTGGGAAATTATTAAAAATCACGGGATCAAATATTAGTCGTTGCTGTTGTCATTCCTTTTCTTCTTTCTCTTTTGCACTCCTTTGTCTTTCTCCCTTTCCTTCCCCAATCCCCCTTCTTTTTGTGACTTGCCTTTTTTGTTCAGATAACCTGTACGATGCACATGGTATTGGTTTAAAAACGAAACCCAGACGTAGAAAAGTCCCCGCATAACTCGCATTGGGCTGACGTGGAATTTAATAAACGGACCGCCCTCCTCCTCTGTCGGCGGTGACGGTCCGGCTCCTGGCCCGGTCTGGAACAGGGACGGTTTTGGACTTCCCGCCGCTCG
>NW_005871970.1:37820-39594 GCF_000147115.1 Myotis lucifugus
TCCCCAGCCTCATTGTGAAAATGCTTGGTTAGGTGCATTAGGCAATGTTTGGGGGTCCCCCTTAAACTTACGGAATTATCCCACAGCCTGAAAGAAAGCCATGGCTGCTAGACGCAGCTTTCAGGGTTAGGTTAGTGGGTGCAGCACGGGAGTGGCATTCGGGCTTTTCATCCTGTTTGTAGAAACAGTTTATGTAAATGTACGCGACGGCTAGCAAGGACAGTCATGTTTCTCTCATTTGTCTCAGTGCCCCCACCCCCACCCCCCCCTTTATTTAGTCGGGGTAAGAGCACAGCGTGCGCCTGGCGCTGAAGCCTGTCCCGGTCTTGCTAAGGTCCGCGGCGTGTCCCGCCTCACTCTGTGGACCCGGACAGCGGATGGCCTCACAGCTGTGATGGATTTGGGAGCCGGGACGAGGCTGGCTGTGGGGAGGGATCGGTCCTGCTCACGTTGGATTTTCTGCCATTTCCCGACGAGAACGTGCGGCCCGGAAGGGCGGGCTGCGCTCCTGTTCCCTGCAGCCGGGTTGGGCTGCGATCCGGGCTCGGCTTATACTCAC
Source organism: Myotis lucifugus (assembly GCF_000147115.1). Lineage (NCBI taxonomy): Eukaryota > Metazoa > Chordata > Mammalia > Chiroptera > Vespertilionidae > Myotis > Myotis lucifugus. Next base: position 38,380 of record NW_005871970.1, read on the forward strand.
CCTGAAGTGACAGCGTGCGCTCACCGTTTAGTGCGGAGGCCTGTGCCGTCGATTGGCAGTTAACATCGTTCCTGGACTTTCCTTATTTTAAGATATTTCTAGGGAAGGTTTGTTATACTTTGAGAGGGCGAAATTAGTAATTTTTCCCTTTTTAAAAGAAGCACTATGTCACTAATATTCCATTTGAGAAGAAAAATATATTTTCTTTCGTGAACTAGTTCTGGAGAAGTCTTCAAATTGAACTGAATTTTAAGAAAACAATGACTTTAACTTTTTGCCTTACATTTTCTCATTTTTAAAGATATATAATATATATTTTTATTGATTTCAGATGAGAAGGGATAGGGAGAGAGAGATAGAAACATCAGTGATGAGAGAGCATCATGGGTCAGCTGCCTCCTGCACACCCCGCTAATCTGGGCATGTGCCCCAACTGGGAATTGAACTGTGACCTCCTGCTTCATAGGTCGATGCTCAACCACGGAGCCACGCCAGCCGGGCACATTCTCTCATTTTTAAATGGCAATTGTATCTGGAGTTGTAAAGTGGTTGAATTTACAGTTAATCTGTTTTTTTTTTTTGTTTGTTTTTTAACTTCAAGGCCCTAGAAAAACTAGACGGTAATGTTTTACTCTCTCTTACTTTGAAAGCAGTAGCAGGTAGAGTGGAGAGAGAGACACCATCTGGGTAGAAAGCTCTGTTCCAGCTGTTTTATGCTCAGCTGTGGGGACCCACCAGCAGCCCCCGGACCGCAGGGATTTGGGGTTCACGGCAGACGCCCAGCCTGTGGCCGCTGGAGCACCAGGGAGAGCGTGGGGCTCTCAACAGGCTTTGTGACCGCATTGACCCCGTGTTGAGTGCACGTTAAAGGTCCATTGATGTGTGAGTGTGTGAGTGTGTGTGTGTGTCAGTGTGTGTGTGAGTGTGTGTGTGTGAGTGTGTGAGTGTGTGTGTGTGAGTGTGTGTGTGTGTGAGTGTGTGTGTGAGTGTGTGTGAGTGTGTGAGTGTGTGTGTGTGTGTGAGTGTGTGAGTGTGTGTGTGTGAGTCTGTGTGTGTGAGTATGTGTGAGAGTGAAGTGTGTGCTTGAGTGTCGCGCCTTTGTGAATCTGGTGAGTGTGTATGTGTGTGTTCTCGCTAGTGGGTGTTCACAGTGATAATTGCAGTTGGCGTCTCCCCATACTGCGCGAGTGACTGTCTAAGTGTTTTTTGTTTGTT
>NW_005871970.1:45517-50687 GCF_000147115.1 Myotis lucifugus
ATGTGCCTCTGTGGCCGCCTGTCGATGTTCCGTGTTGGTATCGCCCAGTATCTGTGACCATCTCTCTGACCCTTTCCTGTAACTGCCCCGATTGCCCTCCTCCGAGCGCCCCCCAGCCCGACCGTGGGATGGATTCCGTGATTGGGGAGCTCCGCGCTCACAGCGGCCTTTATCCGTGCTGCCCACAGCGGCCGTGTCCGCACCGCTATGCCTGCCCTCCTCCCACTCGGCCTGTTCCCTGCGGTGACGGTCCTGTTCCATCATTGACTCGGTTTGTGATTCTCATCAGTTCATGTCCCACTGGCTCCCCCAGTTGTGTCCGTCTCCCTTTGAAAGTGATTCCAAACAGGCGTGGGTTGTATACAGTCCAGCTCCTCATCTTCCCGGGGACGTTTCTCCCAGTTTCCCATCTGCTCAGTCTGCACTGGCCGCTGTGGGCCGCTGCCCGGCTGTGGCCCCCAAGCCCCGGAGTTACCAGCCAGAGCCCCTCTCCTCCTGGGGGACCCCCCTCTCCTCCTGGGGGATCCCCCCTCCTGTGGGGACCCCTTCCCTCGCCTCCTGCGGGACCCTTCGGCCCTGCCTTCCCTGTCTTCCCTACGCCAGGGCCAGGGGGCACCCAGGGTTAGCCCAGGGGCAGCGAGGGCAGCGGGCAGCGTTTGACACGTTGCTTCTCGCTGCGGGATGGATGGTCCGGCCGGCGTGGAGCTCTGGGTGGAAGTGATTGGGTTTCCCGTCCTGTGAGGGCCGCTGCGTCTGCTTTCGGCTCTGGGCCGTGCCCTCCGGAGAAGCAGTTCTGTGTTGACCTGAGCTTGTATCGGGGCTTTTCTTGGCGGCGATGATGTTTTGCTGTTTGTTTGTGTTTAATCCTGTTTGGAACCTCCAGTCTCTGAAATGTCACAGCTCCCTTGCTGTGCGACTATTTTTGTAGCTAAATGTGCTAGACCAGTGGTCGGCAAACTCATTAGCCAACAGAGCCAAATATCAACACCACTTCTTCAAAATAGACTCGCCCGGGCCGAAAACCGACTTCTGCGCATGGGCCACGAAGTTTTAGTCACACTGTACACGCGCCCACACGTGGTATTTTGTGGAAGAGCCACACTCAAGGTGCCAAAGAGCCGCATGTGGCTCTCGACCCGCAGTTTGCCGCCCACGGTGCTAGACCCTTTCAGCTTGAAAGCTCAGATCCCTAAGTTCTGTGACGCTCGCCTGCGTTTTTCTCTCCTCGCAGTTGGCTGCCCTGGAGTGAGCCTCCGGTTTTTGTCACTTTCCATCTCTTTGCCCCTTGGTCCTGTTTTCTGGGAGATGTTCTTAAATGTACCTTCCTAGTCTTTTATTGAGTCTTAAAATTCTGTCTACTTGCTTTCCGCTCCATCTCAAGAGCGGTCTGTGTTGTAGCTGTTACTCTTCTTGTCATGAGGGTGGTATCTCCTTTTAACTAGGCTCTGCCACACCAGTAACGCCCTACGTAGGTTCCCACCTGCAGGCCGTGGTCCCGGCTGCTGTTCTGTTGGGCCCTCGACTGGCCTCTTCCTCCGGTGCCCGGCCGTCCCGTCTGCCTCCTCGCGTCCGACAGCAGCGTGGAGGGGATTCCGTGCTGGCTGTGTGCGGGGGGCCGTGCCTGCAGGCTCTCCCCGCGGCGTTGGGCTGTTCCTTGGAGAGCCCATGGCAGCTTTAGGTTTTCTCTCGGCTGGTCAGGGGCTTCCACGGTGACACTCTGCGGCCGCCCGTGGGGGTGTGAGCCCAACCCTCTGCGGGGGGACCCGGGGGAGCGGGACCCGCTCTCAGTGTCACTGCGCTGCAGTGTATTAGCTCCTCTTCCCGCACATGGCGGGGGGTGGAGGGGGGGGGGCCCAGAATGTGTGCCCGGCGACCGCAGTGCAGTGCGGTGCCTGCCCGCCCAGGGAGAGGGGACGGCCTCCACTAGGGCCAGGCAGCTGGACGGGGTGGGGAAGGGAGGGAGGGGCTCGGACCCCAAGTCGTCCTCTCGGGCTCTGAACCGATCCTCCTGGGTTTCGCCCCAGCTTCACCCCCTTTGGAAGGGACCTCGGCTGCCGCCGCCTCGGAGCTTCTCGGGGCCTGTGGGCGCTGCCTGCCTCCCTCCACCACGATGAGGATGATCTCCCAGAGTCTCATGCGGCGGGACTGAGCCGCAGCGGAAGCTTGTGTGTAACATGGAGATCACCCCACCCCAGGACGCCACTTCCTAGAGCTGACGCCGCGCGCTCAGGCTTGCCCAGGCCTCACCAGGCAGGAGGGCAGTGATGGCGAACCTATGACACGCGTGTCAGAGGTGACACGTGAACTCATTGTTTTGGTTGATTTTTCCTTGTTAAATGGCATTTAAATATATAAAATAAATATCAAAAATATAAATCTGTTTTACTATGGTTGCAAATATCAAAAAATTTCTCTATGTGACACGGAACCAGAGTTAAGTTAGGGTTTTTCAAAATGCTGACACGCCGAGCTCAGAAGGTTCGCCATCACGGTCTAAGCCCTGATGCCCGTGTGAGTCCCGGGAATAAGATAAAGCCACAGGGAAGGCGTTTACAGCACAAGTTGGATCCATGTGCCCTTTTGCGAGCCGTGTCGGAGCTGATAGGATGAGTCGGGGCCTCAGAGGACCCCGAGGAGAGCTGCGGGTCTGCGTTGGCCTTCGCTCTGCGCTTGGCCTTGGGGGCAGGTGCGTCTCTCATGCGCCTCACCTGACCCCTCAGGTTGCCGCAGCCGGGGAGCGAGGAGCAGGCTGGCCGGCAGCTGCCCGCGCAGCACAGCGGTGGCTCCGGCCCCAGCTGCCCGCTCTGCCTCTCCTCGCCGCTGGGGACAGGCTCTGCCGTGGGGATCCGTCTGGCACGTGCGTGGATGTGCGAGGCAAGTTGGGTTGTCGTCTAGGCGGGCTCCAGACTGCGGGCTCTGGGCTCTGGGCGCAGCCTGGCACACTTTTGTCCTTGTCAGCCCTGTCAGCAGGTAGAGCCCCGGGACTTGAGGACGCACCTTGTGGCGCGAGGAAGGGACTGGGTCAGGGACGGCACACGCGATGGGCATGGGGCCCCAGGCCTGGCGGGAAAGTCATCACAACTATCCCGAGTTGTGTTTTATGCGCCCGAGGCTGTTGTCGGTGCTTTCCCAGATGACAGGCGTTATCTCCTGTGATCCCGGGCCAGCCAGGGAGGCCAGAGATGCCGGGAAAGGCCGGCCATAGAGGGTGTCTGCCTAGATAAGGAGCCGGCCTTACCCGGACAGCCCTGCCGGCCGCGGGCAGACCCTCCGTCACGGGAGGGCCTGGACGGGCAGTGGGAAGGTCATGTTGGCATTTGGGAGGTGGTTGGAGTCAGATGAGACCCTCCGAGGCCACGGGTAGCAGACAGTGTCCCCCCAGAGGCAGTGGCTGAGCGGAGGCCCTCGGTGGAGGGGGGCGGGAGGGGGCAGGAGGCGGGGAGGGGCCGAGGCCGGCCAGCAGCGTTACAGGAGTTGGGGGCTGATGGACATGCAGACCGAGCACCGTTTCTTCGGAGCCTGGAGTTGAAGTGAGAGGATGCTCTGCTGTCTCCCCGAACAGGCAGTAGGGTTTCCATGGAGAGACCAGAGGAGCCAGTTTAGTTTGATACGAGGCTCCCCGCCCAGCGCCCAAGGCACCAAGAGCAAGGAACCTGCCAGGGGACCCTCCCGGGGGTCAGGTGACACCTACACCTCCTCAAGGTCTGCCTGGGCCCCGCTCTTAAAGGGCCTCGTTCCGGACTCTCAGTGCGCGGAGCGTGGAAAGGCCTGGTTAAGGAATATGAAACGTGGTGACATTTAATGCCCTGCTTTCTGCTTAGGGGCGCTCTGTTCAGATAGTGAACATGAAAGAGGTTTAATAAGAAATGTGTGAATGTCTCGTCCGCCCTCACCTCCATTCGTCTCCCTTCGCCCTTTGGAAAAGCACAGTGCGCGGGGCTGAGACGGAGCAGTGGGGCCTGGTCCGTGTGCTCGTGAACATGCGGGTGAAGCGTGGCTCCCATTACCGTCGGCCATGCCCGGGGGGCTTCCTGCCGTTTTATTGGGTGATTCTGTCCTTATAAAAGTTGGTGTTTAAATACTAGATGTTCCACTCGGGCACGATGAGAGCAGAATTACGTCTCAAAAACAAAGGCAGTGACTTCCTACTTAGCTTCCTTTCTGAGCTTCTTACTTAAAAAGAAAACACACAAAAACTCAAACTCACCCCCGGGGCCTAGTTCCAGGGTGAGAGGCCCGGACAGTCTGGGCCGCCAGGAATAGATGAGGGTCTTGGGTTCGAGTCTCTTGAACTCTAAGACCAGGACGTGAGTGCCTCTGGCCGGGATGGCCACGGGCAGGCTGGGGTCACGTGGGCCCTGGTGGCTCAGCTCCGTGCTCTCCCCTTCAGCCTCAGAGGCTGCCCCTCTGCGGACCCCGGCCCTGTCCCTGTCCCCGCCGCAAGGGGTGCTCTTTGGGGGAATACATACATCGTGCACCTGTGCATACACACATACATCATCATGCACGCACACACGCATCTCACACACAGCGTGCCTGCACCCACAGCAGACATATATGCACATGGATCGTGTGTCTTCATCGTCTGTAAGCAGAACAGGCGCAGCCGCTGTTGGACCTGGAGACGCTGGGGGTCAGAGGCCAGGCGGGGCCCGGCGTCTCCCCGGCCAGATGTCCTCGAGGGCAGGTGCAGGGTGCGGTCCTGGGGGAGCCTGGGGGCGGTGCCCCGCCCCTCGGCACACCGACTGCTCGGGAGGGAGCGGGACGGCGCGTCTGCGTGGCTCCGGGGGTAGAAACGGGTCTGTGGTCGGGGTGCTGTCCTCTGGGTCTCCACCCTGGAGTCCCCGCTCCTCATCAGTAGCAGGTCATCGAATGGCTCCTTGGAGCCACTTGCTGCTGCGGGGCCCTGTCCGCGCCCCCTAACGAGCTGCCGCTTCCTCCGCAGTGTTTCCGAGCGCTGTGCTGCAAGGGACCCCCGCCCGCGCGCCCCGAGTATGACCTCGTCTGCATAGGCCTCACGGGCTCCGGCAAGACCAGCCTGCTGTCCCGGCTCTGCAGCGAGAGCCCCGAGCACGTCGTGTCCACCACCGGTGAGTGCCGCCCCCCCGCCCCCCGCCCCCCGACGGCGGCCCTGTGGGGGGCCTTCGGGTTCCTTTCTCTGGGGTACTGT
>NW_005871970.1:50787-53672 GCF_000147115.1 Myotis lucifugus
GAGCAGATGTGAGGGCGTAAGGGACCTGGCACTGGGCCCGCTGTCCCTCTCGGTGGTCATTTCCAGTGCCACGAGGAGGTCTCGCTCGGGGAAGCATCTGCAAGGTTGACCCTGAACCTGGCCCGGCCAGGTGTCCGGGGCCCACCTGGCGCTGCCGTCCTCCCAGATGCCTCCTCTCGCGCTCTGACCGAAGCGGGAAAGGGGGGTGTGAGGGAGAGAGGACAGGGGGGACCCGGGCGGGCGGGGAGCACAGAGCTGACGGGAGGAGCTGACGGGAGGAGCTGACGGACAAGGCGTTGCCAGGGGAGGCGGGAGGTTGTCTGTTCGTTCTCTGCATTTATCAGGTGCCTGTTGTGTGGCTGCCCCTGGTGCGGGCGCGGAGTTTGTGCCAGTGAACAACATGGGCCATGTCACCGCCCTTGGCAGCACCCACGCTGGCGCCTGAGTTGGACGGGAGTGTAACCGGGCAGGCTGGACGGCTGGGCACGTCAATACGAACAGGAGGCTCAGGGCCAGAGGTGAACGTACAGAGTCTGAGGGATGAGAGGCCGTTTTACATGGGGACGGTGTGGCCATGAGTGACGGAGGGTAGAAGCGTCAGGAGAGGGTCAGCGTGGGAATGAGCCTGAGGCAGGATGGGTGGTGAGCAAGCGGCAGGGACAAGGCAGGACTGTCCTCACTCTCCGGCCCCTTGGCCAGCATCGCACCTAGATCCCCCTTTCGAGAAGGTGGACAGAGCAGAGAAGGTGGTGCTCAGGGCATTGTTTCTATGGGGAGAGGTGCCCCATCAGCGTGCAGGTGGACGGAGGTGTGCGGGGGGCGGGGGGTGTCAGGAGGAGGAGGCTCTGAAATGCGTGAGAAAGCGGTGAGAGTGAGGAATCTGATTCTTCGAACCGGATTTCCCTCCACCTGCAGTCGCTGCACACACACAACACAAACACACAACAGAAACGCACAACGGACAACCCGTTTTCAAGAGGGTGAGTGTCAGTCAGCAAGGTTATTCCCCTTGAAAACGGATTCCAGGGGGAAGAGGGGGCGGGAGAGGAGATACATGGTGGGGACGAGACTTTGGGTGGTGAGCACACCATACCCTAGACCAGTGATGGCGAACCTATGACACGTGTGTCAGAGGTGACACGCGAACTCATTTTTTTTGGTTGATTTTTCTTTGTTAAATGGCATTTAAATATATAAAACAAATATCAAAAATATAAGTCTTTGTTTTACTATGGTTGCAAATATCAAAAAATTTCTCTATGTGACACGGCACCAGAGTTAAGTTAGGGTTTTTCAAAATGCTGACACGCCGAGCTCAAAAGGTTCACCATGACTGCCCTATACTGATGACGTCGTATAGAATTGAACACTTGAAACCTCTGCAATTTCATTAACCAATAGAGACCCAATAAATCCAATAAGAAAATATTTTTTAAAAGATGGTGAGTCACCCTGGCGAGTTTCGCCCAGTGAATAGAGTGTCGGCCTGTGGATCGAAGGGTCCCGGGTTCGATTCCGGTCAAGGGCACGTACCTCAGTTGCAGGCTTCTCCCTGGCCCTGGTCAGGGCGCCTGCAGGAAGCAACCAATCGATGTGTTTCTCTCACATCGATGTTTCTCTCTGTCTTTCCCTCTCTCTTCGACTCTCTCAAAAAAAAAAAAAAAACAAAAAAAATAAAATAAAATAAAAAATGGCGAGTCATCCCTGAGAGATGAGAAACAAGCTAGACGGGCCCACGTTTGCCCAGCTCATTGCCCTGGAGAGTCCCGGCTGCGGCGTAGGTCTAGCGGGAGCTGAGGTGGGCTCGGGGGGCTCCCTGCATGGGCCGGGGAGCTGGGAGGGGAGGCCAGGGCAGCCCGAGTTCACAGGACACAGCGCAGGAGAGGAGAGATCGGCAGAGGCCTCCCTGGAGTACACAGAGGTCTTCCACCCTGGCCGTGTGGCTCAGTGGGTTGGAGCATCGTCTCTTACCCGGGAAGGTGGCCGGTTCAGTTCCTGGTCAGGGCACAGGCCCAGGTTGCGGGTTTGATCCCCTGTTGGGGCACATGCAGGAAGCAGCCAGTGTTTCTCGCTCACATTGATGTTTCTCCCTCCCTTCCTCTCTCTAAAATCAATTTAAAAGAAAAGGTATTCAGTGCATGCACGCGAGGGAACTCAGAGCTAGGGGAAGAGCCGTCTGGCAGGCCGGAGGGAGCAGGGCCCGTCTCACACGGGGCTGGGCTCTGCCTGTCTCCACGGCTGGACTGGAAACGTCGGGGTTTGCGAGGGACGGGGTAGGGGATGCAGGACGGTCTTGCCTTGGGGGTCAGCCCTGAGCTGGGCACTGCTCTGGACCCACCTCTTAGTCCAGTGATGGTGAACCTTTTGAGCTCGGCGTGTCAGCATTTTGAAAAACCCTAACTTAACTCTGGTGCCGTGTCACATGTAGAAATTTTTTGATATTTGCAACCATACTAAAACAAAGACATATTTTTGATATTTATTTTATATATTTAAATGCCATTTAACAAAGAAAAATCAACCAAAACAATGAGTTCGTGTGTCACCTCTGACACGCGTGTCATAGGTTCGCCATCACTGTCTTGGTCGTACTAAGACGGAGTCTGAAAGTTTCCTGGTAACTGTGATGCATCCCATAACAGAGCTGGGTCAGAGTCACAGGAAGAACACTTTCCAACACTTAGCAAGGTAAAATCCACAATGTCTGACATTCAGTCAGAAGTTACCAGTATAGCCTGGCCGGGTGTGGCTCAGTGGTGGCACAGTGGTTGAGTGAGGCCACCTGTTTGCATGCCCGGGTTGCGGGCTAAATCCCAGTGAGGGGCGTGCAGGAGGCGGCCAATCCGTGACTCTCTCTCATCATTGGTGTTTCTGTCTCTCTCCCT
>NW_005871970.1:53772-59346 GCF_000147115.1 Myotis lucifugus
TATATGGGCATAGTAGAGTGACACCAATTTGCATGTTTCTCTTTTATTGATGTAGATATACATACATACATACATTCAACCAGGTATACAAACAGGCAGGAAAACATGACTCATGAGAAGAATAATCAATCAATCAATTGAAACTTACTCAGAACTGACACAGATATTAGAATTGGCAAAGAAGGACATTAAAACTGTTATAATTGAATCCTATTCTTAAAGTTAAGTAGAGATACAGAAGCTATTGAGAAAAAAAGGTATAAAACACTATGATATCTGAGATGGATTATGCACCAAATAGAATGAATGATTAGACATTGTGGAAGATTTTATTCTGCAGAGAGGAATTCCGAGGATAAGGGAGTTTATCAGAAATGATGAAGAGACCATTTAATCGAGAGGGCATGGCAAGGCTGAACATTTGCCTATCCGATAGCAGCTTCACGTAGACGAAGAAAAACACAGCAGACAAGAGGGAAATGGACGGACCCACAGATACAGTCAGAGGTCTCACGTGTTCGCTGAAGCTTGGGTGGAACACGTGGGAAGCAGACCAGCCAGGTGGGCCGTGAGCCAGGTGGCCCGCACTCAGAGCATCCGCCAGCGGCGGACCTGCCTCAGGCGCACACGGAACACGCGCTTGGACATCAAGCAAGTCTCACGCTGTTTAGAGGGATGCGGATCGCACTGAACATGCCCGCAGGCCACAGCGGAATGGAACCAGAAGTCAGAACCCAGGAGATCTCTGGGAAAATCCTCAAATATTTGGACACGAAGTCACTTCTGAATAAGCCAGGGATCAAAGGAGGCTCCAAAAGGCAGGTGATCAAGCATTTTGCACGGAACGAAAATACCATTTACCCGACTGTGGGCTGCCTCTGCGCACGAGACTCCTGCAGAGGAAAAGCAGGGCCTCAGGTCGGGACCCCACTTCTGCCTTAAGGGATGGGAAGAGAAGAATGGGTTAAACCTAGAGAAAGGAGGACAGAAATCATACAGATCAAAGTGGAAATCGGTCAAGTAGGAAAACAGAAGAGAGAAATCATTGGAACTAAAAGCCGCTTCTTTGAGGAGATCAGTAGACTCATAGAACCAGCCAAATGGATCAGGAAAAGGGATCGAAGAAGACACTCATTAACAATGTCGGAATGAAGAGAGGTCACATTAAGTTGGATTCCATAAATATTAAAAGGGATATAGAATATAATGAACAACTTTATGCCAATGCATTTGACGACGTAAGTGTATGTGTGTTAGGGGGTCAGGTGGGGGTTGGTTTGTAGGACCAAGTAAAATACTCATGAGTTCCACACACAGAATGAAAGGGAGCCCTGGTCGGTGTGGCTCAGTGGATAGAGCATCAGTCTGCAGACTGAGGGGTCCCGGGTTCGATTCCAGTCAAGGGCACATGCCCGGGTTGTGGGCTTGATCCCCAGTCAGGGGCATGCAGGAGGCAGCTGATCAATGATTCTCATCATTGATGTTTCTATCTCCCTCTCCCTTCCTCTCTGAAATCAATAAAAATATGAAAAGTGGAGCGGCCTCTCTCCCCAGACCCAGTCCTAGAGGACACACCGTTCATTCTGTGGGAGACCGAGGGCAGGGATGGTGTGAGAGGGTGAGAGAGGACACAGGGAGGAAGGGGGTGCGTGCTTGCCGGCTGGCTCTGTGTATGTTGTGACTACAGGCAGGCGGGCCGGGGGTTGGAGAAACACCCTTGACGGCCGAGAGGGTGGAGGTGGAGGTGGCGGCCGCGCAGGACCCAGCGGCTGATTTCAGCCGTCGGTGGCCCCCCCCAGAGCCTGGCAGCGCTAGCGTTCCAGGCGGCGTCGCTGGCGTGCTCCAGCGGAGTCCCAGGTTCCTGCCGTGTTCACTGCGTGTGGAACTGAAGAACAAAGAGGTGCGTGACCAAGCCCAGCGGCGGGAGAGGAGCCCCGAGGGGGCGCAGGATGTCGGGAAGCCACGCGGGAGCGTTCAGGGCAGACGATGGAGGGGAGCTGCAGGGGCCTCGGGAGAGTAACTGGGAAGGAAAAGGTCAGGAACTTAGGGCGCACAAGCTCAGAATTACTGGACTAAACTCCAGGCACACGCGGCTGAGAGATACGTGCCTCACAGAGTGTATGGGCGCCCCCTGGGAATCCAGTCACGTGTACACCGTGTCTAGGATCTAACTGATCAATTACGCTAAGTCACAAAAAGGTCACTCACAAAAAGAATTAGTGGCAGACAAATAAGTGGGAAAGGGTTAACTTGGCCCAGAGCTCAACTTTACTAGAGGATAAACAAGAACATGTCAGTTTTATACCTAAATTTACCAAATTTGTTTCTTCATGACCCGGTGCAGTGCGGGTAGGGCCGTGGTGGTGGCACACGCTCCTGGTGGTGGCGTTGGTCGTGGTGTCCCTGTCCCTTCTCTTGGGAAGCAGTTACTCGTGTCAGTCAGAGGTTACCGAAGCATTCACATTTCTTGACGTGGTAACAGGGCCACTGAGAACTTACTTTGAGCGTGTAATCTCAAAAAGCCATAGGCACGACCTGATTCTTTGCAGCGTTTTATGTAACAGAAACTTGGAAGTAATTTAAATGTCCCACTGCACGGGAGTTTGTTATTAAAATGTGGAACCTGATTGAATATGTTTCCCAATCTATGACCTTTCCAGTCGTCCGTAGAGGAAAATTGAATTGACATTTATTTCTCAAATGAAAGCGTGTAAAACTAGTGTTGAATAGAAAACTGTAAAAGAACATAAAAACAACAGCCTGCCTTGTCGCAGGGCCGGGTCGTGTGGCGCTTTGCTCTTCAAGATGATTCCTCGGTGATGTTCGGGTGGCACCACGCCAGTCAGAAGGGAAGCGTTTGCACCCGCTGGGAAGAGAATCCACCTTAAGAACTGGTTTCTCAAAATGAAAGCGCGGCCCCGCCCATGTCAGCGAGGCGAGAGCGCCTGCGTTTTCTTCAGAGGGAAGGGAACCTAAACTTTATTGGATGGCTAACTTCAGCAATCATTTACCTTTGACATCATTTAAAAAAGGTACTTAAATTGTCAAAACTCAGAGAGCCAAGAAACCCTCCAGAGAGCAGGCCCTGGAGGTGGAGGGGAAAGTTGGGCAGCTCGCATGTTGGTCTGGAAGCGAAAGGGAGGCCGGCCAGCGCGTTCCCTGGCTGCCGCGCCGGCCTTTGTTGACACAAGGCCTTGCGAACCTGTGGTTACAAAAATAGCTGCTTTTTAAAAAACCCAGAGACACGGACTCTGCAAGCCTCGGATACTAGATCGATGTGACAGGAACACCTACAGAGCAGTCACACTGGGAACGGAAAGGAATCGAAAATATCTTCTTGGGGAGGAGGTTACTGCACCCCAAAAGTTGTCAAGCAGCATGTCATTCAGTCAAAACAGAAAAAGATCATTGGAAAGAGAGAAAGATTGAGTAGACATTGGAAGGGGGCGTTCTAATAGCGTTCATGTTAACGGCATGTGTGTGAGGTCAAATGAGAGAAGCGGCAGGAAGTGAAAGTTGGTATCTGCGAGCGGATTGGGTTTTATAAACGCCGGGGAGCAGGTTTCCGTTTGTGACGTTGAAATCATAGTTAGAAGGACTTCACTGGCCCCTCGTCCAACACCGAGAGCTGCCGGCGGCGTGGGGAGGCCGGCCGCGGGGGGGCCTGCAGGCGTGGTCGGCGGAAGCCCTCGCTGAGCGCTCGCCTGATGGCTGCGGGGCAGGTCTGGCTTCACCGCCGCTTTCCCGGCGCGTGGGCTGGGATGGGGGCGTCCACGAGCCACTGGACGAGCACTGGCTGCTGGATTTGCTCGTTTACACACTCACTCCTATGGCACCGAGTGCTGTGCACTCTCGCTCACAGACGGGAGGCTGAGGCACAGGGGAGTCGAGTCAGTTGCTCTGAGTCAGTGAGTCAAACGCCGAACTTGAACCTGGGCGTTTGCCGGGAGCCAGAGCTGTCGTGTGTCTCCGCTCAGCTCCCGCCAGCACGCATCTGGGGGGCTGGGCCTTTGCGTCCCTGGGACTATTCACCCCCTTGCTGACCTCACCCTCCCAGGAAACACCCCCACCTGAGGTCGGCATCCCCGACTGCCCTGCTGGGAACCACACGTGGAACCTAACTTTTCACTCTCTTTACCCTGCACACGCGGGGAAGCACCGCTTCTTCTCTGTGAGCAGTGCCTTGCCTTCCTCTCCAGGCTCCGCCCTGAAACATTAGTGACTGCGCACAACTGTAGGCGTCCCGCGGGGGGTGGGGTCCACACTCTCTCCTTTACCCAGGCCACCTGGGAGGGTCCCAGTCCCTCCTGTACCCAGGCCATCTGGGGGGCGTCCCAGTCATTCCTACACCTCTCTGCACCCTTCCCCGCACTCCCCACCTCTCTGCCTCTCTGCACCCTTCCCCGCACTCTGCACCCCCCTGCACTCTGCACCCCCCTGCCTCTCTGCACCCTTCCCCGCACTCCCTGGAATGGCTTCAGGTAGAGGCAGCTGGTTTTCACTCTAGACAGTGCCCTCGACAAGGAGCTGTGCTTACTCTGTCTTGTAATTGCACATCTATCTCTATATATAAAAAGCCTGTGTCCGTGACGATCAGGACGACCAAACGACCGGTCACCATGAGGTGCTAGCATAAAAACCGACCAGTCAGAACCTAATCTGGGTGAACTGTGAAGGCAGTTTCTTCACTGAGCTTGTACTGTAAGAAGGTTAGGTCAGGGGTGAGAATTAAAAATTGCCACCAGCACAGACCTGAGGTGCCGCTTCTCAGAGCAGCCAGAGATACACCCGGTAGCAGACCAGGGGCGTGATTGAAGGGCTGGCGCCAATGTGAAGGCGGGGCCGTTCTGGATTTCCCAGAGGAGCCAATGGCTGCCTAGGAAGTGGAGCTTTTGACACTGACTGCCATAGAAACAGACCAATCAGAACTTAATCTGGGTGAACTGCGAAGGTAGAACCTAAGGTGGGGGCTGAGGAGGGGTTTTAAGGGCAACAGCTGTTTGGTGTAAGCTTAAGAAAGCAGTTCAATTTTTTAATAACCAATTTGGCAGTATAGTGCATATGGCTGGCTATCAGTCCAGATATAGGGGTTATGTATTTTTGTCTGCCAAGAGCATCTCCTCCTGCTGCAAAAGGCTCCCCCCCACCCATTTAAGCAATCCTATCCTATATAATCTATCTATACTAATAAAAGGGTAATGTGCTAATTAGACTGGGTTGACTGGCCATCTTCCGGATGTCCGACTTCCTTCCTGACAAAGCCATGGTGGTGGGGGTCAATCGGCTGGCAGGGGAGAGCAGTTAGGGGCGAGATCAGGCTGGCAGGGGGTTAGGGGCGATCAGGCTGGCAGGGGAGGGCAGTTGGGGGCATTAGGCAGGCAGGCAGGTGAGTGTTTAGGAGCCAGTGGTCCTGGATTGTGAAAGGGATGTCCCCGGGATTGGGCCTAAACCGGCAGTCAGACATCCCCCCAAGGGGTCCCAGATTGGGCTGAGGGACCCCTCTCCCCCATGCACGGATTTTGTGCACTGGGCCTCTAGTCCTATATAATAAAGAGGCAATAAGCAAATTAACCC
>NW_005871970.1:59940-62968 GCF_000147115.1 Myotis lucifugus
GGGGGGCCATTTAGGGGGGCCCGGGCGGGCAGCAGGGGGAGCATTTGGAGCCCCGCCTTTTTGGATTTGTAAGAGGGGATTTCCAACCTCCGGTTTGGGGCCTAAACCGGGAATTTGGGACATCCCCTGAGGGGTCCCCAAAATTGGAAAGGGTTTTAGGTTTGGGCTGAAAGGGCCCCCCCCCCCCCTGCACAAATTTCATGCACCGGGCTCTAGTCCTTTTTAATAAAAGGCTAATTATGCAAATCACGGACCGCCGAATGAACAGCAGGACGCCTGGTTGTTGTGGTGTGCACTGACCACCAGGGGGAAGACACAATGCAGGAGCTGCCCCCTGGTGGTCAGTGCACTCCCACAGGGGGAGTAGCTGGGCTCACGCTGGCGAGTGCAGCGGCAGTGGCGGGAGCCTCTCCCACCTCTGCAGCAGCACTAAGGATGTACGACTGGTGGCTTAGGCGAGAAGGCACAGCCCAGGCTGAGGGACCCCCCCCCCCCCCCCGAGTGCACGAATTTTGTGCACTGGGCCTCTAGTGTTCAATAACGGTTGAAATCTTAAATGGATTGGGTGCTCAGGAAATGGGAGTCCGTTAACTTTGAAAAATTAGTGGGGCTGTTCATTGGAAAAGGGGGACTTGTATATGATGAGAAATTCAAGTGAGACTGAAGCATCTTGTTCTGGTTATAATTTAAACACCCCAGTTTTTCCAGAATCCAGCTTCGTGTGGGTCCTTTCAGAAATGTTTCGTGTGTACACTTGTTTATGTGTGTGTATGTCAGTGTGTAAGTATGTGCACATATGTTACATATGTTACAACTGAATGGACTTAAATGATGATCGCTAAGTCTTAAATATGTAGTTAATCCTAAAGCCACACTCTGAATATAAATGACAGAAATCCTTTATTATATGCATTATAAAATAATTGTCTTGCGTATATAATTGATTCTACTTTTAAGAGAAATATACGTGTGACATCAACCACATCCATAAAAGAACACTAGCATAAATGCTCTGAAATTCTAATATAAGAAGGCTATCCCTTAGACCCTAATCTCTACGGTAGCTGAGTTACACGTGAGAGAAACTTTAGGAATTAGTTCGATGGCAAAGGTCCCAGTAGACTTAATATTTTCTTTGTATTTTCTATTTCCAAATATCTTCCTCATAATTAAAAAAAATTTTCAAAGTGACATTATATATTAAAAATACGACAATATTTTGAAGAAAAGGGTTGCATTTTGCTGTAACACACAGCTATGTTTTGAAAAACAGTTGCAGGTAATAGCAGATTATCGGTGTATCTTAGAAATTGTGTTTCTAGTGTAACTGTGAGCTAAGAAAAGTAGCTTCATCTGACTGAAAAAGGGGATGGGGCATCGGTGCACTTTACGACGCTGTCACTAACTCTCGTTTTATGTCTTGTTTTCTAATCGTAGGTTTTAGTATAAAGGCAGTGCCCTTCCAGAACGCCGTCTTGAATGTGAAGGAGCTCGGAGGTACAGCATTTCCAGTGTTTCTGTGTCTCCCCTCACTCCCTTCACTCGGTGTTAAGGTGGTCCCTGTGGTTAAAACCTGCTGATTCCTTCTGCTCACAGGTGGCCCTTTTTACCTTTGCTCTTGAGAATGCATTTCCCAGAAACATCTCCTCTCTATGTGTGTCTGCAAGGCTGACAGGGAGGGGGCAGTTGGGGGCGACTGTTATAAACTCTTTCCCTTTGTATGAATTCGAGAACTGTACTGCGAGTGCCATTTCAGAAACTGCGCTCTTTCGTTTTACTTACTAAAAAATGTATTGTTGCCCTAGCTGGTTTGGCTCAGTGGACAGAGCGTTGGTCTGCGGACTGAAGGGTCCTGGGTTCAATTCCAGTCAGGGGCACAAGCCCGGGTTGCGGGCTCCATCCCTAGTAGGGGGCATGCAGGAGGCAGCCGATCAGTGATTCTCTCTCATCATTGATGTTTCTATCTCTCTCTCTCCCACTCCCTTCCTCTCTGAAATCAATAAACATATATATATTTAAAAAAAATGTATTGTTGAGTGAAAACGAGGAGAATGGAACGCCGTGTCATAGGGGAAGGTCGTTTCTCGACGCGGTGGGTTTGTTCCTGTTTGTGGGTGCGGATCCAGGCGTCCTCACATTCCTCCTCGTTTCCCCACGGGATCCTGCAGCCGCAGTGGTGGCGGCAGCTACCTCCCCTCTGATAGCCTCCTGGCTGGCTGTCCGTCCACCCCTCCCGCCCCAGCCCTCCCAGCCCCTCAGCTGGTTGAGGAAGCAGCCGCGTCAGTGTTCCCTGCTGCTGTCGAGCAGAAGGCAAGTTTATGACGACTTCCTTTGCACTGATTCCACTTTCTTCTCTGAAGACACGTCTGCTCGTGTGCAGAGGCAGCGAGGGGCTGTGGCGAGTGCGGGCTGCGCGGTTCCCGGGTTCCCGGCGCTCGGGCCCAGGTGTGGGGCTGAGCGGCTGTTGGGTTGTCAGCTAAGCATCGTGTAGAGGCGCTTCTCCCGCGCCCACGGTTATAGGAAACAGATGTGGACGTGGTTCCTTTGTCTGCCTGGAGGGCCGCTGGCCAGGAAGGTGCTGGGCCCTGGGCCCTGCTCCCACCTTCGGGGCCGCTCACCTGCCAGGTCCTTTGCGCTCGGTTCTCAGTTTCTCCAGGAACTGTTCAGGTGCCCCCGCCACAGGCTCCCCGAGAGG
Organism: Myotis lucifugus; assembly: GCF_000147115.1. NCBI lineage: Eukaryota > Metazoa > Chordata > Mammalia > Chiroptera > Vespertilionidae > Myotis > Myotis lucifugus. Next base: position 62,636 of record NW_005871970.1, read on the forward strand.
GAGGCTCCCCGAGAGGGAGGCAGCTCTTGGTTCGCACCTGCTGCTTTCACAGTCCCTCCCCCACCCCTCCACACACCCCTGCCCCACCTCCTGCTCCGGCTCAGCGGGATCCCAGGGGTGCAGCTCTCAGAATGTGTCTGCAGGTGAGCTGTTCTAAGGTCCGACCCCCCCCCCCCATCAAATAAACAAGGACAGTCACGATGCATCAGGACCCTCGGACTCATGGACGCCCGGCTGTGCAGCAGCGGCAGAGGGGGTCCAGCCAGTGTGAGCCCGGGGGTGGGCGGGTCCTGAGGAAGAGGCGTGTGGCCGGCAGACGGAGAGGCTACTGTG
>NW_005871970.1:63257-70185 GCF_000147115.1 Myotis lucifugus
GGTCTGGGCGCAGGAGGATGCTCGCCACCCAGCCACGACGGTCAGGAGACTGACACTGCCTTGGCCGTCGGCACACATGGGCCTTTGTGGGAGGGGCGGCCAGGAACAGTGACCCTGGCAAAGGGACGTGGCAGCCCCGGCGGGGCCAGGGCAGGGCAGGTCCCGGGGTGCCTGTGCCCGCTCTGCCCGAAGCCGCCCGTGGATATGCCTCGCCTGCGTCCCTCGAGGAATTGGGAGGCTGACACGCGGCTCCCGGGCGAGCACCTCAAGACGCCCCATCGCCTCTGCACTCGGCCTTCTCGTGCTGTTGTCTTATCTGTAAATGTGAGTGGAACAGATCCTCAGTGTTCCTTCCCCAGGGAGTGGGCTGGGAGAACGCTGAGCCGCCGAGGCTGCTGGGGAGAGGCTCCGGGAGGGCAGGCTGGTCTCCAGCTCTCGCTCCAGTGGGTCAGTGTGACTCGCATGTGCAGAGACACCCCTCCGGGTGAAGCCTCACCGGGGAGGGCCCGCTGGCTGGGAAGGGGGGACCCTCCCGGCCTGGGCTGTGCTCGCACGCGGGGCCGAGCAGGGGAAGCGCTGGTGGGGAGCCAGGCCCCGAGGGGAGCGGAGAGGCCCAGCCCGCCCGCGGTTGCGCGGACCCCGTGTGTGCTCAGCGTTCGCACTGCTCAGGGAGCTGGCCAAGGGCGCACGGAGCCAGAGCGGCGACGGCCAGTGGCCTGTCCCCGGCCGCGCAGCCTGACCTGGGCTTGTGTTCTCCCGGAGGAGGCCCTGGGAGGTGTTGGAAGCTGTCCTCCCATCTCAGTTCAGCGCAGCCCTTAGTCATCCCTTCTTCTGAGACTGTGCACATACAGAATGTTCCAGACACTGGTTTCCTGGCCCGTGGGCTCCCCTGGCCTGTGGGGTCGCCGCCTCACCCCCATTCCTCTTTAGGGCAATGAGATCATTTCATGTTGTCCAACTTGCCCGAACTCCCTCGGAACATTCGTGGTGGGTTCTGGGCTGGGCTGCCTTCCCCTCCCGGGGGAGGCTCTCTGCCCCCAGCGCACCCTCCCGCTCCTCGTCACCGTGTGCGACCCCGCGTGCCGTGGCAGCCGCCGCCCGGGGGTCTCACCAGCGTTTCCGCCGACAGGACGGCGTGTCCAGGCGCTTCCTCCTCCAGCCGCCGAGGAGGCTGCGGGGGCTCTGCTGTTTGCTATGAACATAGCAGCTTATGTATTTATTTTTAAATATATTCTTACTGATTTCAGAGAGGAAGGGAGAGGGAGAAGGAGAGAAACATTAATGAGGGAGAGAATCATGGATCGGCTGCCTGCACGCCCCCCACTGGGGAAGGAGCCCGCAACCTGGGCCTGTGCCCTGACCAGGAATGGATCCCTGACCTCCTGGCTCATAGGTCGAGGCTCAACCACGGAGCCAGGCCGGCCGGGCGTAACGAGTTTATTTTTTATCTGCAAACTCATAGCACCTGCTGGGCTCTGTCCCCAGGACCCGAGGGCACCCCCTGGCGTCAGTGCAGGATTCTGACGCTTTATGATCTCCATTCCCTCTGACCCCGACTTCCTCGTCTTCATCTTTATTTCTGTGCGGTGACGTTGTGGCGGATGTAACGTCTTCTTCCTCAGACGTGAACAGAGCAAATGCCCTGCACAGCGTGGCTGCCACAGTCTGACCTGCGGGAAGCGGAGCCGTCGGGTGGGGCCGCGCTGCAACAGGACTGAGCACACGGTCCTGTAGGAAGGACGAGGGCGTCACCCTGGGCACCAGCCTCCATCCCTGTGGCTTCTCTCAGCTGCTCCTTCCCGAGGTGGCCTTTCCCCGTGACGCCCCACCCCCTCTTTGCTGCGTGACCCCACCTGCATCTTGCGCTCAATCCCCTTACTCAGTCTTTCACCAGCCTGTGCCGTCTAAGGAATGAAACACACGCCGTCATCTGCGGGGTTCCTTGTACTGAAGTAGGTCCACGCGGGGGGGGGGGGGGGGGGATTTGCTAGGTTAGGACCTCATGTTGCTAGAGTGATTAGAGCAGCGGTTCTCAACCTGTGGGTCGCGACCCCTTTGGCGGTCGAACGACCCTTTCACAGGGGTCGCCTAAGACCATCCTGCATATCAGATATTTACATGACGATTCATAACAGTAGCAACATTACAGTTACGAAGTAGCAACGAAAATAATTTTATGGTTGGGGCACAACATGAGGAACTGTATTTAAAGGGCCAGAAGGTTGAGAACCACTGGATTAGAGTGATGCTGGGCACTTCGACGCGAAATGCTGTTGAGTTCATTTCCATGAATATTTAATGAATACCTACTACATGCCGGGCCCCGAGGGTGCACACCGCACACCGCACATGCCCTCCCCCCCACACACACACCCCACACACACACACCCTGAGCCTGTGTCTGAGGATGTTGTGATGGGAGAGTGACGCTGGTGACCACGATGATGGGCGTTCTCCGGAGAAATTAAACCGCTGCACTGGGTTCTTACAGTTGAACCGACAGGCGAAGAGGGGATCTAGCCCCTCCTGACTCCCCCAGCTCGGCCGGTCCTCGGACGGCTCCTCGAGCGGAACTAGCGGAGCAGTCAGGCAGTCAGGTTTGCTTGAGGCGTCACGTGTTGTTGCTTTTACTTCCGTGAGGTCCAGGTACTGCCTGTGCGCAGGCTGCGTCGAACGGCCTGGATCGCCGTCCCCTCGAAACGCACCCACACCAGTGGCATCCTGTGAGAGGCGATCCTGGGAGGAATCTGCCCGAGAAAGTTCATTACCGCTTTTCATCCAAGTGTGTGCCTCCCTTATGGCTGGGAATTGGAAGTTGACTTTTAAAATGGGCTTATTCTCCCTCCCTTGCCAAAATCTGGTAAACATGGCAAAGCAGATCAGAAAACAAACAAAAGCGAGTTAAATCTGTAACAGAGAGATTTCCGTCTGTAATACAGGAAGACAAGACCGAGCTTGAGGTACAGACGGTGGAAACGTGAACCGGGGAGGGGACTGCATCCGATGGTCCGTCGGGGCGCGTGTCGGAGCTGTTGACTCACTGGGGCTTTCCACGTGGAGCTCTGCCTTTTTCTCCCCTCCTGTGCCGCGTAGTGGGTGGCAGCTGTGTTTACCCACAAAGTGCATCGTGGAGTGTGGGTGCCAGCCTCCGAGGTGGGCAGCGCCCGGCAGTGCACGATGCCCGGTGGGGGAGGAGGCCCCCAGGAGCAGCCCTGGTTTGTCCCTGTTCACGGCCAGAGGTAGGCAGCTATGAGCAGAGGAGGAGCCAGCGCACCCTCTCAGACAACAGGCGCAGATGATCCCAGCACAGCCCGCGGGAGGGAGTCCCCCAGCGGAAAGTCAGAAGGAGAAGACACGGGCCTGGAGGCAGCAGAGGGGTCAGAAGATGACGTTCGGAGAGACGTAGGGGGGTTTTCATTCAAGAAAAATCACCCAGCGCAGGACGTAGGGACTTGAAAGTTGACTTTGAAATTGTAAATGGAAATGTCGGCCGACACGGCTCAGATGTAAACTGGTGAGAGGAAGGGCCGAGCGAGGGAGTGTCCTCCGAGGGGCCTTGGGAAGGGAAGACCTCGGACGTGGGAGAGACCATCGAAGAGACGGGCAGTCGTTACACAAACTCCAGCGTCCGTCTGAGAAGAGCTCTAAAGGCGAGTGAAGAGAAACCAGAGAGAACAAAATAATCAAAGAAATGAAAGGAAAAGAGCCTCCAATATGGAAGAGGAGTGTTCAGACCCACTGAGCCCTCTGGTGCCCAGGGCAGAGGCATCCCAGAGGGACTGCGAAGAAAGCGTTCGCTGTGATCACAGAAACACGCAAACGGCAGTCAGGCCGGAGAGAGAGCCATGAAATGCAGGCTCTTCTAGTCAGTGCAGGTTGTAATTAACCAAAGAACACAAAGTTAATGCACATCTTTAAGTGTGAAGGGTGAACACTACAGCCATGATGTAGGTGACGTACATACATTTAAAAAACCATCAGAAAGGCTTATTCAATTAACATAACATTCAGTTAATACAGTGGTTCTCAACCTTCCTGATGCCGCGACCCTTTAATACAGTTCCTCATGTTGTGGTGACCCCCAACAAAATTATTTTCGTTGCTACTTCATAACTGTAACTTTGCTACTGTGATGAATCGTCATGTAAATATCTGATATGCAGGATGTATTTTCATTGTTAAAAATTGAACATAATTAAAGCATAGTGATGAATCACAAAAACAATATGTAAGTATATATGTGTTTTCCGATGGTCTTAGGTGACCCTGTGAAAGGGGTCGTTCGATCCCCAAAGGGGTCGAGACCCACAGGCTGAGAACCGCTGAGTTAATATAATGAATCATCTTAGAGGATCAAGTGAGATTTTATGAGATCAAATACAACTTTTGCTTTTTTTGTATCGTGAATTTTTTCATGAGACCTTTTTTTGAAAGAGTTTTTTTTTTTTAGAAATTTGGTAAATTCAGCAAACGCAAGAATGGAAAAAAAACAGCACAAAATAACCAACAAAAAGTTATGATAAATAGGTAATATCTATACCATTAGTACCCCACCAAATGTAAATGGATTAAACTCCCCATTTTATACCCCGGGTGTTATGAAAATGATTATACCCCAGTCAGCTGTATCTGGTTATGAGTGATACAAAAACTTGCAGTCAAGTGCTTCCTCAGATATATGATTTGCAAATATCGGATGAGAGATACTCTAAGGACATACTTGGTGTGATACAGGGCACGGCAGCAGGAGGCTTACAGTTGTCCATGTGGGAAATAATGCAATAATCTATAATAATAAAAGCATAATATGCTAATTAGAACGGACAGCCGAATGACCTTTCAGACCTCATTCCGGATATCCTTCTGGACGAAGCTGCAGCGGTGGCAGTCGAGGCAGAGGCAGTTAGGGGTGATCAGGCAGGCAGGCGAGTGGTTAGGGGCAATCAGGCAGGCAGGTGCGTGGTTAGGGGCGATCAGGCAGGCAGGTATGTGGTTAGGGGCGATCAGGCAGGTGAGCGGTTACGAGCCAGCGGTCCCAGATTGCAAGAGGGATGTCCGACTGCCAGATCAGGCCTAAATCGGCAGTTGGACATCCCCCGAGGGGGTTCCCGGATTGTGAGAGGGTGCAGGCTGGGCGGAGGGACACCCCCCCCCCATGCATGAATTTCGTGCACCAGGCCTCTAGTTAATAAATAATACAAGAATAAACTCTGTTTCACATACTCACAACTGTAAACCTACTTTTGTCCTACCCTGTATTAATAGCAGATGAAATGAAATTCAAAGCAAATAATATTAACTAGAATAAAGGATTTCATATTGATATACTAAAGTAACTGAATAATTATAAACTTTTACATATTTAACTACGTAATTCTGAACTACATAAAGCTACAACAGGAAAATGTAAGAAAATATCAACAGATCCGTAATTAGTAGAAAATTTAGCTATACTTTTCTCAGAAGACAACAGATCAAATAAATGAAAATATATAAAGGACTTCAACAGCCAGTTAACAAATTGATCTCGCTGATAATTATGTTATTTTATACTCACACAGAAAACCATGTTCTTTTGAAATACACATGAAATCTTTACACACATGACCATGTGTAATGTTTTCTGATTCAAATGCAATAAAGTTAGAAATTAATAGCAAATAGACAAAAATAATGACACATGAAACAAGATTTAAAAGTACTCTAACCATTAACCATTACAAAAGTAAAGATAGACCCTACACCTAAATAGAAAGCTTAAAACGAAGAGATCTAGAAGAAAGCATCGGTGCAGTTTTGGGACCTTCGGTTAGGCAGGGATTTCTTGAGTAAGACACCAGGAGCAGAGCCGTACAGAGAAGGTTGGCAAGTTGGATTTTATGATAGGGAAAGATGTCTGGTTTTGGAAAGGCTGTCAGATAATGAAAAGACAAGCCAGAGACTACGTAAACCTTATTGGCGAATCATATATCTGATGAAGGACGTGTATCCAGAATATATAAAGAATACACGGAATTTAATGGCAAGAAAAGAAACAGCACTTACAAACGGGCAAGCAATTGGAACGGGTGCTTCATCAGAGAAAATATGCAAAAGCTAAGCAAGCCCGTGCAGAGATGCCGAGCGTCCTCAGTCACGAGGGAAATAGGAATTAAAACCACCGCACACGGTGAGACGTCTACCATAGAACAGCCCGAGCACAGCGAGTGTTGGCGAGGACGTGGAGGGACTGGCGCGCTCGGGGTGAGAGGGGAAGGGGGAGATGCTGCCACCACTTCGGAGAACAGTCTGGCGGCTCTTGAGGCAAATGCAAACGGATCTTATAATTGAGCCCGTCCCCTCTCAGGAGAAATGAAAACTCAGGCTGACGCAACATCCTGAACACGGTTGTTCGTAGTCACTTTGTTTGTAACTAGAGGCCCAGTGCACGAATTCGTGCACAGGTGGGGTCTCTCGGGCTGGCCAATGATGGGGGCCGATCAGGGCCGTCTCGCCCAGTCCGGGCGGGTGGGGGAGGAAGGACCACAGGAGGTTGGCTGGCCGGCCAGGGGAGGGACCGTGGGAGGTTGGCCGGCCAGGGGAGGTTGGCTGTGGGAGCACACTGACCACCAGGGGGCAGCACCTGCATTGAGCGTCTGCCCCCTGGTGGTCAGTGCACATCATAGTGACTGGTCGTTCTGTTGTTTGGGCCATTTGCATATTAGCCTTTTATTATATAGGATAGGACGCAACTCGACAACAGCCCGCTTGCTACCAGTTGGTGAGCAGGTGAGCAGGTCGTGGTATATCCATACATTGAAGTAGGATGCAGCAATAAAAAAGACCGGACCGTTGGCACATGCCACAGCACGGGCGAATCTCAGAATAGTTATGCCCAATGGAAGGAGCCAGACAAAATGGAGTGCACGGCCTAGGGTTCCCACACGGG
>NW_005871970.1:72059-80793 GCF_000147115.1 Myotis lucifugus
CAAGACCTGATGTGTAGCGTTTGCTGGTGTCCGCAGTGAGCCCACCCTCCCTGCCCCGGGCCCAGCTTCCGACCTGGCGTCCCTGCACACAGAGCTGGGGAGGGTGTGCGGGGCGTGCGACCCTGCACCCCACTCTCACGCCCTAGCCCCGCACACAGGGTGCCTACTGCAGCAGCCTCATGTGGAAGACAGGATCATGTGCACTAGTTGGGGAAATACCTGACTTTTGTTATGTAACCAGCAAAGCCCTCACCCGCACCCCAAACACATAAATTGCGAATCTCACGTTTGTGGATTACGTACATGAAAGCGGTTATTCCCCTCCCCTGGCCTCAGTTTCCCCAGCTACCTGGACTGGGTCGTCTCCAACGTCCCCTCCAGTCCCCAAACCCAGGAAGCCTGATTCGAGCGTCACTCCTTTCCTCGCCCCCCACGCTCCTCCTTCCCGCATCGCGCTGGATCCCGGGCTTAGAGTGAGGCGTGGGGCGCCGCCCCCCGCGGGCGAGAACCTCTGTCTTTTTTATAAGCGCCCCATCCTGTGTGGACCCCGAGCGCGCTCACTGCCGGCGGGGTCATGCCCTGTCCCGGAGGCCAAGCTTTCGGGTTGTCACAGACGTCGGCACTTAGACCCGCACGCGTTGCTCCTCGTTCCCAGGTTCTAGCGGGGGTGACACCAGCCTGCCCTGGTGGCGGTCAGTTCTCCAGGAAATGTCCCCGAGCTGCTCTCCGTGGCGGCTGGCCCCTCCGCTCTGCAGCCCGGCTGCCTTCACCGAGGCTGTGGGTGTCATGAGGTGGGACTCGGGCAAGGTCTGAGCACATCCTTCCGACGTCAAGTCTGCGAAGTCCTCCTGGTTCTCTCTCACCCGTTTTGATAAGAGGCACAGAGAGCGACCCTCGAGCTTGTGTGTTCTCCCGAAGTCACGTGCACCTGCCCACCTGCCGGCCCCAATGCCTTCTGGGTCCCGTCAGCCGTGGTCCCTGCAGCTGATGTGGAAGAGCTGCCGGTCCTGCAGCTGGGAGGTCCCGTGGGAGCGTGGGAGCGTGGTCGGGGCGGAGAGCCGGGCCTGAGGGTGTGTTTGTGTCCGCAGGGGCCGACCACATCCGCAAGTACTGGAGCCGCTACTACCAGGGCTCCCAGGGCGTGATCTTCGTGCTGGACAGCGCGTCTTCGGAGGGCGACCTGGAGACGGCCCGCAGCGAGCTGCACTCGGCCCTGCAGCACCCGCAGCTCTGCACGCTGCCCTTCCTCATCCTCGCCAGCCACCAGGACAAGCCGGCCGCCCGCTCCGCCCAGGAGGTACGTCCCGGGGACCCCGGGCTCTGTCGGTCTGGCATCTCGGTCTGGCGTCTCGGTCCACGCTCACTGCCCAGGGGCCGTCGCTAGGGCCGTGCGGCGGTGCTCCCTTCCAGCCCGATGTGGCTTCCCCACGGTGGGGTCCGTGCTGCCGGTCAGTCCAGAGTCTTCCCCGCCTGAGCCCACTGAGCTCGGGGGCTGCCTTGTCAGAGGGTGGGCGGCGTCCGAGGACTCACCTGGTGTTCTCACCTGTGTAAGGGCTGCTGCCAGTTAGTCGATGCTCTCCCGCCCCCCCCCCCCCCTTCTCACCTGCGAGGTGGGAGCCAGGCGTTGTTTCTATCGTAAGTGGGCTGCACTGATTGGATCGTTCACTCTGGAGTGTAAAGTGCTGAGTGCAGCGGTGACGCACAGAGACAAGTTTCGGTTTCAGAAAGCCGCTCGGTGAGGCAGGGACTCCTGTCGGGCACAGCCGGTCTTTCCACGCTGCCACGTGCAGCAGTGGGGAGCCCTTCCCTTCTTGGGCTGCGTGCATGCCTGTGGGGAGCCTGAAGTCATTAAGATAAAAAATAAAAATAACCTTTCTAGGCTGTCCCGAGGGCCCTCGAGGCGCAGGTCTCCCTGCTCTGTCCCGGGACCGCGGGGGCCTTTCAGCGGCTCGGCCCATTTCTCTCTGGCTCTGGCGCGGGAGGAGCGCGGTTGTGGCGCGGTTGTCCTGAGGGGTAACTTGGTTTCTGATTAGCCGGTGTGTTGCTGAAAGTGTTAGGACGAGGTCATATGGGAAGCATGTAATGCAGTACATGTATGCATCACAGCATGCTTGGACAGCATAACATGTGAGAACACACACACTATGAAACATGTCGCTGTAACACAGACGGCGCTGGAACTGCAAGTCACTGGATTCAGGTTAGGAGCAGTAGCTGCGCGTACTTTTCTCTTAAGTATAAACGCTGTTGATCTGTTTTGCTTGGACAGCGTAGGATTGGAGCTAACGTGCTCTTTACACCTGAGTGTGGTCAGGGTGGTCCTCATGGGCACTCGCCTGGCGCGGACCGAGGGGTGCTCGGCAGTCGATGGTTCCGGGGTGCCCGGTGCCCGGTGCCCGGCCCGGCCGGCTCTCCGAGGGAAAGGGCAAATGTCCCTGGGGCCCATCCTATATAATAAAAGGCTAATATGCAAGAAGATTGAACCAGCGGAACAACTGGTTGCTATGACATGTGCTGACCACCAGGGGGCGTGCGCAGAACATGGCGGGCGTCAGCCAAGGTGGGATGGTGGAGCAGCTGAGCAGGGGCGCCAGACCAAGGCGGGGCGCCGGTCACTGTCATCGGGGAGAGTCTATGGTGGTTACTGAAAATTCTTTGCTCCCGTGCACCACAGTCCTGCCCGGTGCTTGCACCCACTGCCGGCGCCTGGTGCTGGCCCCGATTGCTGGGGCCATCAGTGGGTGTGAGCGGTGGCTGTCGGCCCTGATCTCCCCTGAGGGCTTCTCCACCACCCCTTGCTCCTGAGGGGCGATCGGGGCAGCAGCTGCCGCTTGCACCCACTGCTGGCGCCGACCCCAGTGGCTCCATGCCCTTAGCGGGTGCGAACGGGGCCGGCACTGTCAGTGCGTGGGAGCGGCGAAGGTGGGAGTGGGGCTGCTGGCAGAAAGGGAACTGGGGGCCGGGCGGGGGCGCAGAGGATGGGCCAAGACCCGCCCCTGTGCCTACTGCAGCCTTGTGGCCCACAGTTCCTTTCAAGGTGCACGAATTCGTGCCCTGGGCCCCTAGTCTTTTCAGAAGAGAGATTCCAAGTGTAGGATGAGCACAGCTCGACCTGAACGTCAGACCCGACACGTGCACACCCTGCGCACGGGACCGGGACTTTGCTCTGCACCTCCATCGAAATGAATCTTCCTCAGAGCTTGGCTTGGCACGGCCTTGCAGCTGCCATGCTGAGACTGCCTGGCCTGTGTGCTCCCTGTCTGTGCACACGCGTCACCCCACGGGCAGGTTAGCGCTTCATCCCGCCCACAGCCGCTCCCTCCGGACCCCGCCCGTCAGAGCCAGGGAGCGGGCACACCTGGGTTGGGGAGGAAGCGATTGGGCAGCCGCCTCCTCTCTCCGAGGCTGGGGTGTCCGCGGCTCCTCAGCGTCCTCTGCGATGTCCTGGTGAAACTCCCAGGACTGTGTCAGGAGTTAAATCACTCCCTCAGGGTCGGCACACAGCCGTCTGTGAATCTGATGCTAGACCTTCTATCGACAGTGACCTGGGGGTGGCTGGGTGTAGCTTGGGGGGAGAGGGGAGGGGATGGAAGGTGAGCGAGTCCCGCGTGGCTTGAACTGTGTTTAGACGTGGTCATCTGTTTATTACTCTCCTCTCCTTATCAGGAAGGTGTTACATGCCCCGGGCTCTGCGGCTTATAAACACGCTTATTCATTTGTACCTGCTCATTTGGGTGCACTTTGTAGGATCTCCAAGTGCTAAAGAGATGGCGTTCTACTCTGCACAATCCCTGTGCATCTGGGGCAAAATCCCAGGCTTTCAGAATCAAGGAAAATGCATTGAGTTCCCCAAAACGCACCGAGCAAGTCTCGGATGCCGCTGAGCAGAGGCGGGTCACGGCTCGCCGGTCCTCCCCTCCTCCCGGCAGAATCATCGCCTCTGGAGCTCAGTGCCTTATGCAAACCGGTCGCAGTCATTTATCCTGACGCCAAGAATTCACTAGTGGTTCCTGAGGATCCCGCGATACTGAGTTTCGAAGGCGGTGGGAGCCAGCGCACCCAGCAGGGAGAGAGCTGAGCCATTGCTGGGCTCCCGCGGGCGGAGGCCTCGGGAAGTTGGATCTGTGTTTAGTCCCGGCCTCTGTGCTGGGAGCTCGGCTCTGTCTGGGTGGAGAACCGGGTTTAGACAGGAAGACAATGGTTAAAATGACCCGTGAGCCTCGGACAGGGCAGCGAGCCGCTCCCTCCATTGCCCTTTTATAACAAGCGGGGCCTTGGCGGCGGCCGGCCTCCCTCTGGAGCGCACTTGGCAGCCGCCTGGCTCACCTCGCAGAATTGCGAGATTGAACGTCTGGAGAACTGATAGTAAGAACTTTTCCCCCCCACAAATCAGCTTTTTGTTTATTTTTTCGATAGCAAAACACGGGGAAAAAGAACCCCTTTACACCCTGTCTGGAAGCCAAGCAGTTCTTGCCACAGATGTTTCTCGTATCCACTTTGGGGAGGTGTAGTGAGCATAGTTTTCCAGAATTTACTCATAATCAACTCGTTTTCTCTATAGAAAACATGCCGTGACCATCGCAGACTTCTGTCCCGCGGCCCACTCCACTCATTAGGGAATCCGGTCTGACTTCGGCGATAAAGCTTTGAAATGAGAATCATCTGAAGGGTAATTAGGTTGTTTTTACTCGGCGTGCGTCGTAATTGTGTCTAATTTGTTTTACAGCCCCCACGGGAGAGCATATTTCAGCTGTGAAGTTATAGGCTCGATCGGGAGGCAGTTATGGGGGTGAGGTTACTATAGAAGCCGGTAAACGTAGCCCTACCTCCCCGCCCGCCGCACAGTGGCCGGCCGGCCGGGAGGCCCTTACCGCCAGCTTTTCAGGGGCCGATCGTCCTTCCCTTGGCATCACTGCGTTTTCTGAAAGGACCCGTGTTGTCAACATGAGGGAAGGAGCTCACCCTCCCAGCAGTGTCATCTCATGTGATAGGTGTCCGCATCCCTCGCCCAGACCTACTTAACTTTCTCAGGAGCACCGCGTTCACCGGGGCCCGTGTTTCCATTAGAGCGAGTGTGAGAAATGGAAACCGTGCAGCATAGATCTTTGAAGTGGGTCTGAGGTCGATGACGGGACTGCTTCCCTGGCTCCTGGGAACCCAGCCTCGAATCGAACGTCCGCGTGGAAGTGCGGATTTGTGATCGGTTTGCCGTGGGATGGACGTGGAATGTGTGTTCTGGTAGAGAGCAGAGATGTGAGAAGAGAACTTGCAGGTATTTCTGTCATGCTGTAAACATTCCTTTTGTAGAGCGTGTTTTGTTTTGATTAGGAACATTCATCTCTTTGAACAATGCTTCCAGTCAATGCTCAGTGCATGGTGAGTAGTTCATGTAGTTCTCACTTCTTCGTCTGTTCTCACTTTTTCATCTGTCAGCCACTCTGGAGAGAGTGCCGGCGTGGATGTGTGTTATTTAACTACTACACTTCATGGTCATTACCTGTTTACCGATAAATAATTCTACATTGTGTACTTTCCCCCTTCCTGCAAAGGGTCAGAGAGAGGTTTGAAGGATTAGAAATGTGGGACAGTGTTGTCGGTAAATACTAAGCCTCTCGTTTAATTTTTCTTTTTTTATATTCTGCTTGGCAGTGAGCAGTTCTTTTGTGGTAGCTCCAGAAGCAGCCAGTGTCCGATTTTACATGACAGAGTTTTGATTAGAAAACTCGAGGCCGTGTGTAGATCACACAGAATCCTCAGCTTCATGTAACACGGCTTTCTGCCTAGGGCGCGGGACGTGTGTGTATGTTTGCAAAACGATCATCGTCAAGCCTCATGCACTTCGACCTCCACGTCTTCCACGGACCGTGACTGCCTCTTGGCGGCGGCTGGGGCCTCTGGCTCGAGCTCACAGGGAGCAGCGTGCATACCTATCGCGTGAGCAGTGTGCTGACTCCCTTCTGGGACACGCACTTACTCCAGAGCGACAGGAGATACAAATTACTTCTGTCCGTTCCTCACAGATGGACTGTGCTCCGGTGCAGTGGAATCTTGGGGGAGACAGTGAGGGGCTTGGAAGTCAGTTTCCCGCTGAGCGGCTCGGCGTGGTGGATGGAAAGGTTCACTCGCTCGCTGGGGAAGCTGAGGGAGGGGTCGTGTCTGTCCTCGGTGACAGAAGCGTCGCTATTCTACGTACGTTTCACAGAGCAACTTGTAGCCGAGAAAAGAATCCTTCAGAAAAGAATACATGTGGGAAGAGAATTTGCGAGTGTTCACTGCACACGCGGGACTGTTTACAGGCATTCCTTGGGAAAGTTCATTTGTATGTTTGGTTTCATTGATGCCAAACCCAGCCACTGGGATCCCGCCATCCGAGGGGCCTCTATGCTGGTGCTGTTCTGAGAAGGCGCCGCGCCCACGGAAGGCTGACACGGTTCCCGCCGACAAACACGCTACCTAAGACGGCCCGTCTCTCAGGAACATATGTAGGTGGGGTGCCAAAGCGACACGTTGGAAAACATAATACTGTGTGCCCCCAAGAGTCCATTGCCTTCTCTTATGAGACCCCCTTGCTGCCCACCTTCTTCATGCAGGCCCGTGCGTGTCTTATTTCACGTAGAGCTGGCAGATTTGGGGATCTCTTGCAGTAATACTCCTGCTTGCTTTCCCTGCCCAGAAGGTTCTGTGCCTGCTCTCCAGCGCTGCCCCCGCCTCTGCCCGCAGTTCTCCTCCGGGCTCCCACTGTCGCTTCCCCGAGCTCCCCTTCCGCTACCTTCCTCTGCTCAGACCGGGAGAGCCGGTGTTCATGATGCCATCTCAGAAGCCAGGATGCCCTTCAAAGCCCGCCAGGCCCAGAGCACGTGTGTGAGTGCGCCTGGTGCTTGGCTCTTGCCCTGGGAAAATCCCTGAATGATAGCGTGTCGTTCTGTCCCCGGGGCTGGGCCCGGTCCCTCCTGACTTCCCGGGGCTCCCGGGGCTTGTCCTAGTCGCAGTATGAGACTTCGTTGCCTGTTCCCTTCTCTGCCTAAGAGATGGCAAGCTCTCTGAAGGACAGCAATTCTGCTTATTCAGTGGATGTTCTACCTGCTTCCCTCTGGCGTCACATCCCCACCTTCCTGGGATTTCCGATTCCTCTCCCGCCCGACTCCCTGTCTGCATTCCTGAACGTAAACATTTTCTTTTCTCCGCACCAGCCTGAGCTCGGCCTCCTGCTCCAGAGCCACACTTTGCATGAAGCCTCCCCACTCTCACCGGACTCCTAGTTTAACGAACTCGAGTCTGTTCCGCCCCATGTTTACACGTGTTTGTTTTCATCTGCTTTTCTGCATTTGTGGTTGTTTGTGCACGCGAGGGCCTGGCTGACAGCGGGTGGCCGTTTTCTTCCCCGGGCCCCTGAGAGAACGTGGTGGGACAGCGGCTAAGAGGTGTTGATGAATCGCCTGTATTTAAGGACGTGGAGCTGATTCCAGGGCCGGCACCCCGGGCTTGTAGCGCTTCTGTTTCCCAGGCGGAGGGGCTGGTTACAGGGAGACTCCAGGGGAGAGGAGGGAGGTGGTTTGAAAGCAGTGGATTCCATGGAAGAAAAACAAACTGCTTTGTAATGACAGACATTGCTTATTACATCTGTGAAACTCGGAAGGATTTTAAATATTCTTACATTTACCACTTTTTCTTCCTGCACATATCGAAGTAAACTATGATTTTACTTCTTCCCGGGCCTTTTTGACACACTATGTATTTGAGTGAAATACTGGCGAGTTTCACCCTCTGTGTCCGTATTTCAGTTTTGTGTTTTGTAAGAAGTTCGTGTTTCATTAACCCTCACTCACCAAGGCAGCGAACGATCCTGCGGGAGATCGCAGACCATTTCCTCCGCCCTTCGCTCCTTTTGTTATTTATTTATTTATTTATTTAGCGACAGAAAACTCAGTTTAACCGCACATTCCACCGCTTTCCCAGTTAATAAGACATTTGTCGATTTAAATTAATTGGAGGATAGACACATAGTTAACGGCAGTAAAGTGCTTTGAAGATAAAAAGCACAATGAGCGTTAGTTATTATCATTATGATAATTATTATCATTATTGTTATTACATAGTGTCTGCTTGGAAATACCTCTGGTTACTCCGCGATGGCTGGGACTAATGAGGGGTTAATCCGCTGGGTTTTACCCGGAACGGAGGATCTGAGACATAATACATAGAAGGCTGTTTTTCTTTTTTTCTTAGTAGATCAAGGAGTATGTTTGTTGATTGTCTTCCCTAAAGAAAAATAAATGTCGGCTCGTGTAGAAGCATCGGGACTCATTTTGAATAGTTTGGATATTTGTTACATAATTTCTAAGACGAGGTCTGAGGACTAAGGATAGGAATTCTGAAAAGGCTCTAAAAGCGGAGGCTGTGGTTTCCACGTAGACAGCACCCTTTACTAGTTCATTATTTCTGAGTTGCATGAGTTTAACTTAATGGTCTACGTATACCAAAAGCAATACAGCGTGGTTATGGGAGGAAGATGGGGAAACAACTTTTATTACAAAAATGAAAAGTTATCACTGGGGAGTAAATAGAATTGAATTACATAAATGACCTCCTACGAGACGATTTTAGGGGAGATTCTTTAGATTACTCTGTAGAAAGGAGATGTCCAGACTAAGCCAGATTCCTCCCAGGACGCTGCAAAGGTTGTCATCACTGGTCATAGATAAAGGGATACTGGCATTAAAAAAAAAAAAAAAAA
>NW_005871970.1:80893-107223 GCF_000147115.1 Myotis lucifugus
GAGAGAGAAACATCAATGATGAGAGAGAATCACTGATTGACTGCCTCCTGCACGCCGGACATGTGCCCTTGACCGGGATTTGAACCCGGGACCCTTCAGTCTGCAGGCTCTATCCACTGAGCCACAGCAGCCAGGGCTTGATACATTTTAACAGGCAAACGTCTGAAAGTCACATGAGCTCCCCGCCTCACAGCCAGGAAGACGTGAATGACAGGGCTAAAGAGGACATCCCCTCATATTATTGCAAATTGAACAGAAGGGACCTGGGAGGAGGGAAGGAGGGAAGGTGCCGGGAGCAGTGAATTACCCTGAGACCTGAGCCCTGGAAGAACAGTTGCTGTGTGACGGCGAGCCAGGCAGGGTGCGCAGCGGCAGGGCCGCGTGTGGGTCGGACAGCGTAGCTCCACGCAACAACTGGAACTGTCTTCATCCGTGAAACGAGGAAGCCCCGCGGGAGGGGCTCCCCCACGAACGGTGCAATAATTTGCAGGTTGCGAGAACAATAAAATGTTAACAAGTAGAGTTTGTAATAAGCTGTTCACGTGTAGACTGTGGTCGTGACTAACCAGTTGTCCACCCCAAGGCGGGCGGGTCTTCATGGTCCCGAGTGGACCGTCTGGGTGGCTTGTCTAAGTTTCCACAAGGAGAACAAAGAAATGGTGAGATAAGAGCCGGGCAGGGGCCCCCGGAGCAGCTGGCTGGAGAATCGGGCTTGGTGGGTGCTGGGAGGGACACGCACTGCGTTGGCGAGAAGACTCGTTAGAGGGAGCCTGCGAAGTGGGCCGGAAAGATCCGTGTATCACGTCCCTGCTCCGAGTGGCGGCCTTATGACTGGTTTTGTTACTAGTGATACGCCAAGCAAATCCCTGGGCCCAGACAAATGCCCTCATTTTCCAAAACATTGTTGTTAAGGATATCCTTTTTTTGTTGCATATAAAGATTCGCGTTGTCCTCGGATCTAGAATAGCTTCATGTGAAGTGGTACTTGTCAGACTTATTGGAAAATCCAGTCTGAATACTTGCATTATTGAAGTGTGTGGGTGGAGACTCGTCAGTGTAAAAACGCACGTTTCTGCCTGTTTGGGGCAATAAAAAAACACCAATTTCCCCCGTTTTTACATTGACTTTGATGTTGTCCTTTAATGAAAGCTCAAGTTTAGACATCTTTCTGTTCTCCCTTAATTAATAATGGCTTTTTAATAACTTCTGTGTTAATAAGCAAGTTAAGCTCATTTTTTTTCGGTTAATAAGGGAAATGAGACGGTGGGGTAAAACCCGAGATCGGCGGACGGCTGGAGCTCCGGTCGGCAGGGCCTCTGTGCTGACCGGGCCGTCTCCTCTACACTTCCCCGCAGCTTTTCCTTTCTTATGAAGTCAAACTCCCAGCACCTCCCTGCTCCGGGGACAGTCTGTCTGTACGACCAGGGCGTGCGGCCCCCGCTGTACTTACCGAGAGGCCAGCTCCAGCCGCCGAGGCCGGAAGTAGAGACAGTTTCCTTTGATTGGTGCTGACTCCATCGGAGACGCCAGACATCGCTTTCGTGGTGAGACACTCGCCACGGGCCGTGCGCTCATAGTTCCATCCGTGAAGGCGGAACGCAGGAACGTCATTCCCTTGAACTCGTTCTGACTTGGACTCCGGTGAGTCCCAGGCTGCCATCCGGCTCTTCGGCCACGGTGCAGCTGGAACGGAATGGACGTTATTAAAAGTGTCCGAGTCTCAGGTGTGAGAGCGGTTACTGTCACTGAGATAGTGTATTTATTTACTTAAATATATGTTTATTGATGTCAGAGAGGAAGGGAGAGGGGGAGAGAGAGACCCATCAATGATGAGAGGATCATGGATCAGCTGCCTCCTGCACGCCCCCCACTGGGGATCGAGCCCGCAACCGGGCAAGTGCCCTGACCGGGAACTGAACCGTGACCTCCTGGTTCACGGGTCGACGCTCAACCACTGAGCCAGGCCGGCTGGGCTCACTGAGATAGTTTTTATAGGCACCATCTTCTCCAGGGGGTCTGTCCACGGAGCGGCACATGGTTGTCGCGAGGTGCGTGGAGGTCCTTGGTCCCGGTCCATGATGATTGCCCGGCTGGCACCTGCAGAAACCCAGCGTCCTCTCCCTCGGATCCGTGGAGTGTGACGTCATCTTTACCAGCCGCTCAGTCTCATTCTGGCTGGTCATCGGGACGGTTAGTGACACCACAGGCACCTCTGTAAGAAGGTACAGGTCTGCAGTGACAGGTGCGCCCTTCTCTCCTCCTGTACCCCATTCCTTCCCGCGCCGCACCCCAGCCTTCAGCCCGGCTTCAGTGTGAGAAAACTCGGAGTGTTCAGAGGTAAAAACACCACTTTAATGAATTTTCCTTATCAACATAATGAAATATGGACTATATATTAATGAGCGCATTTATCTTAAAGGTAGCACTTCTAAGATACTCGCAATAGGAAACTATATCCATTTCAAGAAAACCGATTTTGGTAATTCAGTCTCTAGGTTGTTATTGGGAGTTTTAAGCAGTTTATTGGGTCACATGAAGGAAGGGGGTTTATGGGAACATTCTGATTTCACAAGGATTTATTTAATTGTGTGGAGACACGCATCTACGGAGTCATACTTTAATCATGGAAAATTTCAAACATGCAGATAAGTACCGAAAATAATGCACAGAGAAACCCATCCACCCATTCCCCAGGTTTTAGCAAGTATTAACATTTTTACCATATTTGTTTCAGGTCTTTATTTTTTTAAAGAAATAAATTATTAAAGCTGCATTTACAGCCCCTTTCCCAGACTTCTTCCATAGCTTTAGGCCGGTGTGTAACTTTCCCAATGCACACTGTTCTCCTTTCAGTACCAGTGCATGTATCTCTACATAATATAGAGCAGTGCTTCCTGTGGTGAAAATTCCCCTCAGAGGTGTCTGACAGCGGAGGCTTGTCGTGCTGCCATCACTTTATTTTCTGACGTGTTGATTCTCCGTAATTAGGTCCAGCTTACTCATTTTCTGTGGCCTGATTTTATTTGTCTCAGGCATGAAGTCCGAGGTTGTTCCTAGATCTCTGAGATTACAGACAATGTTAGTGAGTCTCTTTGCACGTGTCCTCGTATATGCAGGCAAGCCTCTCTCAGGCGGGCCCGTGCAAAGGTGGAATTCCTGGGTCACAGGATGCACACATGTGTAACCTGGCGGGGATTTGACTTGGCACGTAGGGTTTGGAGAGGACAAATGATAAGACGTTGAGGTGAGAAGGCAGATTTGGCTCCTTCTTAGTTGACCAGCAACGGGGATACTTCTAGAACCCGCCTCAAAGCAAATGGGTTGAGTGAGGACTCGAGGGGGTGGGGCTCTGTCCATGTTGATGTTGCCTCTCACCGCCCCCCCCCCCCAGGGGCGCACTGGTGACCGTGTCTGGTCCCGTGTCATGGCCGTGCTTGTTAAATACTCAAAAATGAAACTGGAAAGTCCTGGGTAGCCCGCATACTTCTGAGGTGCTTAAAGAGTAAATTGCAAGTACGAGAAAAATGAGAAGGAAAGCGAAGAGCCCTGAAGACCACGCACCACCCCTAAGCGTCTATGAACTCACAGCTGTTTAGTTCACTGTCCTCTATATTGCAGAGTTCTCATCGGGAACTTTTAGGCATCATTAGCCGATAAAATGCGCTTCCTTTTAGAGACCAGGAGAAGCAGACCTCTGGTGATTTTCATTCCCGAAATTTGATGCTAAAGCTTGTCCCAGACGATGCCCCACGCCCGGCACTCTGCCTTCACTTAAACAGGCCAGCTCTGCAGTGCTGCCAAGTTAGTCGCTTTATCTTTTTAAAAAAGTACGGAAGCAGGTGTGCAGTGTGCTTCTCCGCGTGAAAGCGAGGGCGATGCTTGGACCAGCCGAGGCCCTGCCTGCAGATCTCTGGGTTCCGTGAGCCCCCAGGAGCCCCGAGAGCTGGGGCACGGCCTGTCGCCGGGTCTCTCCTGTGTGACCATGGACTCCGCCGTCCCCCCTCGGAAGGCCCCTGGGTGACTCCGGGCCGCTCCTCACAGCCATGCTTGCTTTCGGATTCCAGCAGCGTCTCCTCGGGCCTTCAGAGCAGCTGACATTGTGCTCCTGTTACTGTTTTTCCAGTGTTTGGGGAAATATTTAGGGGTCCCCTGAAGACTGGATTTCCTGGACTGTGTTTTCTTTGGGGGAGAATTTTAAGGCTTAGTTGCAGATTTTCCGAAAGCCCCAAGCTTAACAACCAAGAGGACCGTTACTGAAACAAATTGATCACAAAACGAACACGGGGCGTAAGAGGAGAAGACCCAGTGTCCCCCCGATTCCTGCTGTAAATCAGACCTGCGCTCCTGACAAGGCGGGGGGAGTGGCCTTCTCCCCTCCATGCGCAGTTCCGTTTGATCATTGATCTGGGTGGCCCCACACTGGGGTTTTCTTCACTGACAAGGACAGGGTTTGAAGTCGAGCTGTCCTTCGGGGACGGCGGTTCCCCTGGACCGGCCCGTGATCTAATGGGAGTGTCGAGGGTTATAGGGACCATTTCCCTGCTTGGAGGGACGTGAGACAGTGGCCGAGAGGCGGTGTCTGCGGGCAGAGCCGCAGGTGGGGCGGGTGTCAGGAAGGCTTGTTCGTGCATTAGGCTGCCCCATGGGCTTCACAGCAGGTCAGCCAGGCCAGCTGCAGGCGCGTCCTTACAGCAGAGGCGAGGTCCTGGCCTCAGGTCTCCAGGCCACTCGCTCCCAGTGGGTTTAACTCCCTGTGAACAGCGGCCCACAGGGCAGCGTGGACTGCCCGCAGCCTTACAGGCACTCATGAATAATCATGGGGCCCTGGATCCTTCCATAGATTTTTTATTGAGTTTATTGGGGTGACACGATTAATAAAATGATACGGTTTCAGGTGTACAGTTCTATGATACATCATCTGTGCAATGTATTGTGTGCTCACCGCCCCAAGTCAGGTCTCTTCGTCACCTTTCACCCCCCTGTACCCTCTGCATTTTTGCTACTGCGAGTTCTAAACCTCGGTCAGGGTATAGTGAGCTCCGTGCAAAAGAGACGCTAAATGCTGCGCAGGCCTGTGCAGTTCTTAAGCCCTGGTTCCAACCCTTGGTGAGGTGAGAGCCCTCTGGTCCATGGAGATGTGGGGGGCGTGGCTTTGCGGAGGGCGTGGCTTTGCAGAGGGTGATGCATGCGGAGGGCGTGGCTTTGCAGAGGGTGATGCTATGTGGAGAGCATGGCTTTGGAGAGGGCGTGGTTTTGCGGAGGGCGTGGCTTTGCAGAGAATGATGCATGCAGAGGGTGTGGCTTTGCAGGGGGTGATGCCATGTGGAGGGCGTGGCTTTGCAGAGGGCGTGGCTTTGCGGAGGGTGATACTTTGTGGAGAGTGATGCCATGTGGAGGGCGTGGCTTTGCAGGGGGTGATGCCATGTGGGGGGCATGGCTTTGCGGAGGGAGTGGCTTTGCAGAGGGTGATGCTATGCGGAGGGCGTGGCTTCGTGGAGTCCAGCCCTGAGTCCTGGAGGGGGTGCTTTGGCTTGGTCCTCGGGCCCTGCTGCGTGTCTGGGTGGCCATGTGCTCACGGCGGTGTCCCTGCGTCCCTCCCTCGCGGTGCAGTCAGTGTCACTCGAGAAAACCGCGTGCGGTTCCACCGTCCTTTCCTCCACATCAGCTGAATCTGGTGTATTTTACATTTCACTACTATGTGCGTCTTTCAGGTGGAAGACAATAGATCCCAACTGACGAAGTGGTCCCCCCAGTGCGGCGAGTCCCCCCCGGCAGCATGCATAGCTACCACAGTATTACTGACTGTTCCCTGTGCTATAACTGGCAATGTGTACATCCTACTGAACTCAAATCTGTAATATTCTCAGGTCAATATACGATTCAGGTGCGCCTAGCAACATGCATTTGGGAGGATCATCCTTTCTTGTCTGCACTTTGGGAGGCGGAAGTGCCTGTATGTATTGGCGACAGGCGGCCGTTTTTAAGGAGAGAGAGCTCACTACGAGCCTTGCGAAGGCTGGCCCGGGTGGCGGGGCATTTGGTGAGCGTCACGGTGAGCGGGTGTGACCGTGCCGGGCAGTGGGGAACGTCAGGCCGCATCGACATGCTCAGGGCGCCCCGCGTCTCGGGGAACCGTCTGGAACACCTGCCATGTGCTCCCCTCATGGTTCCACAGACTAACCCTGCCCTTCACTCCGAGACCACACGGGAAGCACACGTGCACGTCAGGGTGCAGACGTGCTAGGTCATGTGTGTGTCCATGTCAACCCACAGGGAGACGAGCTGTCACAGCACAGCCTGCACAGTCACAGGCAGCCTAAGCCCCCTCCCACCCCACCGAGCTCGCGCGGACCTCCTCCTGTGGACACCTAGAGAGAGAAGAGTGAGTTAACGTCATTTCTGCATTTTCTAGAAATCACCCTTTTATTTCAAGAGAGATTGGGTCACTCGTCTCTGAGTGGGGAGGAGAGGTGTGGGCAGCACGGTGGCCGGCGGGCCTCCCGCACCTGCTGCTGTGGGGACAGTGAGAACCCGAATGTCCGTGGAGGAAACCCCGCTCTTCCTTTAGGGGAGACGGGGACCCAGGGGAGCTGCTGGGCGGGGCCGGAGTGAGGGGGTCAGACCCATGGCCTCCCTGCCCCGGGCCCACTGCTGCCTGTGTGTTCAGTCCCCGCGGGACCAGGTGGGTGCTGTTTGGTCTCAGCGGGCGTCTGGATGCAGCGAACACGTGTCGCATGCGTCCCTGGCATGCGTCCCCGGGCGTGCGTCCCCGCCGTGCGTGCGTCCCCCGGCGTGCGTCCCCGGCGTGCGTGCGTCCCCGGCGTGCGTGCGTCCCCCGGCGTGCGTGCGTCCCCCGGCGTGCGTCCCTGGCCACTGAGCGCGCGTCTGTAACGTGGAGGCCGGGCCTTGGGGTGCCCGGACTCATCCTGGCGGACCCCCCCTGCAGTGGCTGCACGTCGTGCGGCTGTGAAAGGTGTGTATGTGGAGGGAGAGGAGGGAATGATGACGCCTGGCCGTGCTGCTCCCGAGGCCCGCGCTTTTCTTCTGCTTCCTCATCTCCATCTCAGGTCTCGCTCAGCCGTTCAGGTAAAGACGCTCCCGGGCCGGTGCCAAGGCATCTCCGCCGCCTTCTCTGTGGCACTCGCCGGCTCGCTCCCGAGCAGATGGCGGCCGCGTGGAGGCCACGTGGGGACGGGAGTGGCTCTGCCGGCGCCCCCGAGCCAGTGTGCTCTCGTCCCTTCTGCACGGGGGTGGGAGGGGGCGTTCGGCGCAGAGGAAAGAGTCTCCCCTCAAAGGCAGGTGTAGCTGGATTGGCACAGTGACCGTGAGAACACAGGCTAGGCACTAAGCGTCTGTGCATGACCCAGGGCCACAGACAATAGGGTGGGGGCGGCTGGAGAGGGTCATGGGGGGAGGGGGACATATGTAACTTTCAACAGTAAAGAAACCTTTTTAAGAAACACAGGTTATGCAGACATTTCTGTGAGCATCTGCCAGGCTGTGGGCTGGTGGTGGCGGGGCTGGCGTGGGCGGGGCACCGTGGGGACGGGAGCTGGTGGTGGTGGTGCTCGTGTGGAGATGCGGCGCCTTTCAGGCCCCCGAGCGCCGGGAAGGAAGCAGGGCTCTGCGGTCTGTCCATTTCCTGGTCTGACCGAGGATGATGGAGGAAATGGAGTGGGTCCGTCTGGTTCCAAGTCTGAAACACTGCAGAGGGGCGTTCCGCCAGTGCACCTGTTTTCACATGAGGAAGCGCCAGTGTCTGCCGTCCGCCTGCCGGCCACAGGCTCTGTGTGTGTGACGAGGAGCCGTGCATCTCCATAAAAGGCTCTAAGGCACCTTCGGGCCGGCCTCCCGCCGGGTTCCAGGGGAGCCCGCAGCGGCAGACCCTCCTGCGAAGGGCGTGCCTGGGCTCCTGCTCCTCCTCAGCAGGTTGGGGCTGATCGCGACCCCCTTCTCTTCCCCTCCCTCCCTCCCTCCCGTGAGATGCACGGACCATGTGAAAGTGTAGAGCGTGATATGTGTCGTTTAAAGAACGATGATAAAGGCAGTGCCCTCCTGCCCACACCGGGCACATGGACCCGCAGGGCCTCCTTCGCCTCTGACCCCTCCTCCGGGCGCCTGCCCCGCCTCCCAGCCCGCTGGAACCGCCGTCTTGAGTTGTGTGTTGCCGTTTCTTTGCCTTTCATGCTCTGCCACGTGTGTAAGTATTTCCCGGTACCTATTGCGGCGATGTCAGCCGGTGCCGCAGAAGGTTACAACACGCCGTGAATACCTGGGTCTTCAGCCAGGGCCCCAACCTCTGCCCCCGAGGTCGCCAAATGAAAAGCTGACAACAGCCCACACAGCCATGGCCGCCGCTGTGAATGAATCAAAAGCATACCTATTTTTTTTGTCAGATCGGCAAAAAAACGTATTTTCCGGTGTGCCGCAGGATTGTGGTGTGTACTTAGTTCATGGGCCACGAGGCGGGAAAGCTCTGTGGTGCGGTTGTGCCTGTGTTTTGAACTCCGTGTGGATCGGGGGTCACGCTACATGTCTTCTTCTTCTTCTGAGTTTTTTCTGTTTTTGCTCTTGGCCATCTTGTTGAGACTCAGCCGTGTTCGTCCCGGAGGCTGTGGTTCATGTCTCTCTGCTGCATCGTACTGTCCTGTGAGGGTGTCCCTGTCTGCCCTGCTGGGGACGTTCCCACTGTCCGCATTCACAGAAGCCGGCTGTGAACCCTCTGAACATGTCTTTCCCGTGTGGGTGCACAACCATGTCCCCAGCGTCGATCCCGAGGGATGCAGTTCCCGGGTAAGTACACCCTCCACCTCCTTCGGAGCTGCCAGGAGCCCGTCCGGGGGAGATAGAACGTCCCTCTCGCTGCATCCGGGTCTGGCTTGTGACGTGTCGCCAGTGGTGACGTGTTCTGACTGTTGCTGTTGGATATGAGACATTTAGACTTGTGTGTTGATTTCTGGCTGGCGAAGCTGGCAGAGCATTAACAGTTCCGATTTCTTGTATCTGATTTTCCTGCGTGTGTCACTCTCAGCACAAAGGCCCGTGTTCCTCCTCTCCCTGTCCTGCTGCCTCCTCCTGTCTGCCTGCGTGGACGCAGCCTCCGGCCGTAAGGGAGAGCCCGAGACTTGGGCCCTTTGGCGCAAACATGTCAAACTCGCTGCCGGGGGATGTTGGCGCTGGCGCTTGCGTTCTGAACGCGCTCACAGAGATAAAGGCCGGACCCAGTGGAGGGTGAAGGGCGTGCGTGTGGAAGGCGTCCTTTTCTGTGGGAGGCGGCTTTACTCTGCCGTCAGACGCTTTCTGGGAGTGATGGAGCGGATGATGTGGTTTCCCCCCTATTAATAGTAACCCGTTAATGTGGCGGATTGCCTGGCTTTACTATCTAACACTTCATCGCCCTTGCGTCCTATTGGATGGGGCGGCTGCAGCAGGGATGTCAGAAGTTCCTGCCCTAATTAACCTCCAGTCTCACCGTGGAGACAAAACGTGATGAAAGGAAAGTTAATGGACGCCGCGAGGGGAGATGTAATTATTTGCCGCATTAATGGGGCTCTGCGTGCAGCCAGCGAGAACCGTTGTGTCTGCAGAGGCCGGGCCAGCGCCTCGGGGCCGGGGCTGACGGCCGCCAACGCCTCGGCTTCCACTTCCCAGTGCCCGGTCCCAGCCGCAGCCCCGTGACTGCCGCCGTGTAGTGGGACGTCCTGCCCGCTCTCGGACGGAACCGCCGCAGAGTCTGCTGGGCCCAGCCAGCCGCTTGCTGCTCCCGGCTCTCAGGTCCTGAGTCTCCTCGGCCGCACAGTGAGCTCCATGAACACCCGGACCGCCTCTTCCTTCAGCAGCCCCCTGAGCTCAGGCTGGTCGGGAAAGAGGACTCATGGGGGCGGTGTGGTTCACTCCCTAAGGCACCTGGGCCATGACTGGCACCGCTGGCTCACACCTGCCCGCAGGGGCTCCCACTCCTGGGAGCTGAGAACCCAGGGGATGGCTGGGCCCGAGGTCCTGGGCCGGGAGGAATAAGAAGCCTCGTTCTTCTCTCACTGGCCACGCGCTTTGCCTCGTGGTTTGGTCCTTGCGCTTCGAGCAGGCCGAGAAAACCGTGTTCATGCTGCCTGAGGGGCAGGAGCCAGACGCCGACTTTCCAGGGGCCTGAGCAGGTTATCTTTCGTGATTGTTGCTTGAAAGTCCCACGTGTGCTCAGGCCTTGTCCTGTTTGACTTGCCGCCGTCCTGCCTTTCCTCTGACAACCCCTCACCCGGGTTTTCCCGTGTCGGACGCGTGCGCCCACCGCAGATCTGGCAGCCCTGGTCCTGGTGGCTCCTGGGCTGGAAAGTGAGGGTTCCTTTCCTTGTCCTCTGTGCTCCGCCCTGTCATCTACGCTCAGCCAGGGTCACTCTCCGAAGGCCTCTGGCAGCAGCCACCTCACGGGCCGCGCATCTCGCCATGTTCCCGTGAAGATTGTCATGGGCGGTGCCCAGGCGGCGACCTATTTCTGTGGCTGTACAGTTGGCCAATATTTAGAGGACAGTGTCCTGGCTGTGCCCGTGACCTCGGGGCCATCTGGCTCGTTCTGCTGGCTGTGGTCACCGTGTGTGTGGCTTCCTCCCCTGTGGGCACTGTGACCGGGGCACCTGCCAGTGGGACTGAGTCTGGGCTCTGCAGACAAGTGTCCATGGCAACGCAGCTGCAGCTGGGTCCGCCACTCAGGAGCTGCTTCCTGAAGGTGGGGGTTCAGGGAACCCACCGTTGGGGCTGGAGCTTTGGGTGTCACTGCAGGGAGATTGCTCAGGTAACGGATGTCAGCGTGGACACTAGAGGTCGCCGCACATCATGAGCAGTGCCTTCTGGGGTCACACGGCTGAATTCCACCACGGCTCTGCCGACCAAACTTAAAATGAAGGTAATCTATGACTCCAGCTTTGAGCAAAGTTTGAAAAGGATTATCTATATATGTAAAAGCCTAATATGCAAAGTGTTCCCTCGGGAGTTCGACCAGGAGACCAGGAGTTTGATCACTCGCTATGACATGTGCTGACCACCAGGGGGCGGCGTGAAACGAAGGAAGGCCCCAGCTGGCAGCCAGAAGGCCCTGATTGGCTCTGATCACCGGCCAGGCCTAGGGACCCTACGTGTGCACGAATTTCGTGCACCAGGCCTCGAGTTTTAAGTATAAAAGTATTTGGCTGTATAATACATCTTCACTCTGCCTGTGTAGTCCCTCCTTCCTCCCTTACATCATGCTGGTCCCTCTGTTTTCAAAGCAGGAAGCCATCTCCTGTGGGGACTCCATTCCAACTGTTGTGAAAGGCAAACCCAAAGCCCAGAATCTGAAGGCCTGACTCATCGCACTCACCACTCGGCCCATTGCCTTATTTCTCTTTCCCATTCTGATTCTTTTGTTCCTAGTTTAGGAAACGAATGTGTATGTTATGCTAATTATGAGCTCGTGATGAGTGGCAGAGTGGGGGTGATATTCTGTGCTTCCCCATCCTGTTGGCAGAGGTCACAAAATGCAGCTGGTCAAGGTCAACAGTTACCACTGTCGGGCAGCCCTTCAGTCCAAAGCCAGAGGACAGTTCCAGGCGATGAGTGTGCATTGGAGCTACCACAGCCTGCATGTGCATGAACTGCGTCTGTTTCATAGCCCCTTCACCGTCCATGTGTCTCGGCGGTCTCTCTTAGGTCAGGTGGGGCTGTGTTTACAGAATTCTCGAACTAAAGAGCCCTAGACAGGATTATTTTAAGCCTGTAAGTTCCAAAGTGATAACGTGTCCACGTAGTCATTAGACCTGACCCAGGCGGGTCTGAAGGGTCCCAATGATGAGGCTCTTGTGCGGTACCCAGAGCCTCTGGCCACTCGGGGTGTGGACAGCTATGCCCTGAGACCCACCAGCCTCTTCTCAGGTCTTTAAAGTCGTGGTTACTGTACCAGCACCGACCGTTCTCCTAGCGAAAACCTTCTAAGAGAATGGAGGCCACCAGAGTGTCCCAAAGGCCGAGGGCATCTTTATTCATACCCACGAGTAGACGTGTTAGAACGTGTGTGTCTGATACATTGTGCAGAGATTTCCCTGTGGCTAAGTGGAGGGGATTTTTAAATACAATTTCTAAAATTTTTTAAATATATTTTTATTGATTTCAGTGAGGAAGAGAGAGGGAATGAGAGAAAGATGGAAACATCAGTGATGAGAGAGAATCATCAATTGGCTGCCTCCTACATGCCCCTCACTGGGGATCAAGCCCGCAACCTGGGCAAGTGCCTGACCAGAAATCCAACTGTGACCTCCTGGCCATAGGTTGCTGCTCAACCACTGAGCCACATGGGCTGAGCACCAAATGTTTTAAATCGATACTGATCGAGGCCCTGGCCAGGGAGCTTGGTTGATTAGCAGCGGTTCTCAACCTGTGCGTCGCGAACCCTTTGGGGGTCGAACAACCCTTTCACAGGGGTCGCCTAAGACCATGGGAAAACACATATATAATTACATATTGTTTTTGTGATTCATCACTATGCTTTCATTATGTTCAATTTGTAACAATGAAAATACATCCTGCATATCAGACATTACAATTCATAACAGTAGCAAAACTACAGTTATGAAGTAGCAACGAACATAATTTTATGGTTGGGGGTCACCACAACAGGAGGAGCTGTGTTAAAGGGTTGAGGCATTAGGAAGGTTGAGATCCACTGGAGTAGAGCCTCGTACCTCTAGGCCAAGGTTATGGGTTTGATCCCTGGTCAGAATCAACCAATGAATGCACAGATACGTGGAACCACTCATCTCTCTCAACTCAGTCACTAAAGATAAAATGAAATGAAATAGTCCAATGCTAATCAGGCTGTTTGTGGTGAAGGACTGACTCCCACTCCCCAGCCCCACCCGCATTCATCGCTGAGCTGTACTCCCGGTCCGTGTGTTCGGGGAGATGAGACTCTGGAAGCCGCGGCGGGTCCGGTCAGAAGCGTCTCCGCGCCTGCCCTGCATCTGTGGTCTGTGCCACCACGTCTGTGGGCCGGCCCTGTCCTCCGGGCACAGCGTGAGCAGCCTCGCTCCAGACTGCAGGGAAGACGAAGGAAGCAGGCCGGTCGGCGTCACATGCAGGAATAATAACGTGATGAATGGAATGACGAGTCTGGTTAAATGCGATGAAGCGAAACCAAAGACCGTCCTGTGACTTCTGTGACCCTGATGTTCCCGAAGCCTCTGAGCCGGTGACACCGCCCCTCCTGCTGGCGTCCGTGCGCTGCAGCAGCGAGTGAGCGCAGCTTGGCCGGAGCACGGTCCCACGATATACGGTTCCATCATGTCACTGAGGTAGCTCCTCACATTTCACGGTTTTTATTAAAATCGGAGGATACATACGCTCAGACCTTCGCCAAAGCAATAATATCTGAACCATAGCCGGCCTCACTAGGATTCAGAAAGATGACCTCTCCCGCCCAATTGTTTTCCACTCCTGTTCGGCCCCTCAGCAGCTTCCAAGATGATGTTTTGCAACTCCCATTGCACCCTGAGCTCGGCCTGCAGGAGTGAACTCAGCGCAGCCCCTGCCAGAGCAGCCCGCGCCCTTGGCAGGTGGGGGGCCTGGCCGTGCTTGCAGAGTCACTGAGCATCAGCGCTCTGGCCCCGGGGGTCAGCCCTGCCCCTGCCTGCAGAGCGGCGCTGTCACCGATGACTGCGGCCAGGGCCAGGCCCCCGGTTCTGTGCACGAGGGGAGTTGGGGTTGTTGAGATGGAAGGGCGGACTCGGGGATCATTCCTTCTGTTACACTTTCCTCCTAAGAGAAGAGAGAAAGAGTGAATTGGAACAGACCACTGTCCGTCCCAGCCTCTGGGTCTTTTCCAGAGAAAGTCAGCACCGCGGTGCTGGCCCGGAGCGATCCTGCTCCAACCCTCTGGGAGAGTCGGATCCCAGGACCGGCTGAGCCAGGAGGCGCCTGCCCCGCCCAGCAGCCCCATCTGTGCAGGCGCTCGGCCCCAGGCTGACTGTCCTGCGGCCTCTGGACCTAAGGGTGGGGTCTCAGGGGGTGCCAGGCCACTCGCTGAGGTGATGGTGTGGGAGCCTGCAGCCCGCAGTGCCTCCCCCGGCCTGGCCAGTCGCCCGTTGTCCTCCTGACCCCTCCGAGACGCGGCTTCTCCCCATTGGGACACTCAGCCCCGGCTCCGCTGGGCCCTGGCTGTGGGGTGGTCAGTGTGAGTGTGGGGACGGCCACCCTACACCCACTCCTGGTCATCTCTCGCCTGTGGGATCGAGTCCCAGAACACCCACCTGCTCCTTCAGGCCGCAGCGCGTCTGGGAATCTTGTGGAATGACGAGCGGCTGACGTGTGACAGCCTTCCTGAAATGCCGTCCCTTAGGGCAGGAAACCCCCCCTGCGCGGCGGGGCTCAGAGATGGTGAGATGCGACGCAGCACAGCTCTCTCTGCCTCGGTCGTGCATTACAGTTACAGCCAAGGATGGACAGTCCCAGGTTTCTGAGCCGAAAGCTTGGCATCTTGGAGATCCATTGTGTCCTGTGCCTGTGAATGCAGCGAACCATTTCTGTATAAGTACCGCGCGCTAACCGATTGCGCCACTGGAATGCAGCGAACCATTTCTAAATGCTTCTCCATGAGGAGGGACGACTGCTGACTTTAGGCGTAATTGGAGATTTTTCTTGTGGGAAAGCTTTGACCTGAAGCAGCAAAATGTGTCACATTTAAGTCTGTCCAGGTTCGTTTCACAGCATTGTCC
This sequence comes from Myotis lucifugus, assembly GCF_000147115.1. Lineage (NCBI taxonomy): Eukaryota > Metazoa > Chordata > Mammalia > Chiroptera > Vespertilionidae > Myotis > Myotis lucifugus. The sequence continues at coordinate 95,629 of NW_005871970.1, forward strand.
GTCTCCAAGGCCTGCCCCCCACGCAGCCACCCCCGCGGCAAGTGGGCGCCTGCGGACTGTCCCCACAGCACAGGCTGTTCCAGAAAAGCTCTTAAAAACAGACGCCATCCGGTCTCGTGAGGGGCTCTCCCTGGCTCCTGCCCCCACGGTCCGAGCAGCCACGTGGCCCTGTGCTGGCTCCACTGACGCCCACAGAGCACGCGCGCCCCTTCCATTTCTCCTCCTTGTTCAGGTGCGAACACAGCGTGGCTGCTGCGTCCCGGACACACCGAGTCCCGCCGTAAAGCACAGCATGGAGGAGAGGGCAGTCCTCGCTTTCCACGCTCTGCATTTGCTCCCGTGGCCACTGCGTCCCCTGACGCTGTCACTCTCAGACAGGAAGCTGTGTGGCCTTCGTCGGCTCTTCCATTTCCCCTTCTCTCCAGGGAGGGCGCCCCTCCGAGTCGGAAATGAAATGGCAGTTACTTGGCGTCTGGGTCTTCAGCGGCCCCTTCCTCTGCAGCGCCTGTGCCCACAGACATGTTCCGTGGGAGGCGGGGCTGGCTTTGCCCCCGAGGGGCGGCGGGTGTTTGCACGTGGCCCTCTCTCCCTTGTACATGGCAGCGTGAGCAGGAAGGACTGGCCCACGGAAGCCTGCTTCCCTCTCAGAGCCCGCGGGGCGCGAGAGCCGCGTTCTGACTTGGAGTTTGAACAGTTCACATCCTGTCGGCGCCCTTTGCCTGACTGTCTGCAGACTCCCCATCTGTCTCCGTCCCTCCGACTCATTTAGGAAGAGCACCTGCAAAGAGGGATTTGTGACATCGCTGTCTTACCAGCGTTTCTTAATTTCCCTACATCTGAACATAAAGATAGGCTGTTCAGAGTGCCTTGGAGAAAGTGCTGATGTTTTCAGGTTTGCCGGTGAGAAGAGTCGTTTCCAGGCTGGATTTGGGGGCCTCTTTGCTAGGTGCTTGGTTCCCTTGTAAGACTCCTGGCTGCGGTCCATTGTCTTTCAGTTCTTTACTCTGGTGACAGGGTCGGAGGGTGTGGGTTCTGCTCCACAGTGGGTGCTCTGAGGAGCGAACCTCAGGGCGTAATTGTCCAGTGAACTCCCAGCGAAGTGACAAGATGACAGGAGGCCAGCTCGTTGTCAGTAACAAATGACGCAGTGATATAGGCATTAACCCACACCTGGACAGTAGCATCTGACTTTCTCCCGATTGTCTTATTTATATAAACTGTCATTTAAAATTACGATTGTTGCAGTACTACTTGCTATTTATCTTTGAACATCATTTATTTTTTTAAAAGTAATAAATTAACATTTTCATGAAATCCAAAACCTACTGAGTTTTTTAAAAAAAATTTTTCTTTATTGATTAAGGTATTACATATGTGTCCTTATCCCCCCATTGCCCTCCCCTCCCCCCGCCCCCGCTCGTGCCCTCACCCTGCTAGTGTCTGTCCACTGGTTAGGCTTATATGCATGCATACAAGTCCTTTGGTTGATCTCTTACCCTTCCTGCCACCCTCCCCTGCCTTCCCTCTGAGGTTTGATGGTCTGCTTGATGCTTCTCTGTCTCTGGATCTGTTTTTGTTCATCAGTTTATGTTCTTTCGAATTTAAAGGATTGATAGCGATTCATTTAAAAAACCCATTTCCCCTTCTTTGTCACTCTAGTTAAGAGAAACTGTATAATAGCACTTGATCATAATACAAATTCAAAATTGTTAAGCGCATTTTCATGCTATTTCACTCTGGTGGTAAGTTAGTATATATGGACTCATTCTCTTTATGATTTAATTCCTTTATGATTTAATTCCTTGGAGCATTTCTAGTGCTCGGAAATCATACTTATTCTAATTGTTTTGTTTAGAAATGTGCAGTCGATCTTACTTTAGTGCAGCGGTTCTCAACCTGTGGGTCGCGAACAATGAAAATACATCCTGCCTATTAGATATTTACATTACAATTCATAACAGTAGCAAAATTACAGTTATGAAGTAGCAACGAAAATAATTTTATGGTTAGGGGTCACCACAACATGAGGAACTGTATTAAAGGGTCGCGGCACTAGGAAGGTTGAGAACCACTGCTTTAAGTGAGACCCAGTCTACGTATTAGAGTCAAGGAGGTCAGTCATTGTGGAGGGACCTCAGTTTTTTTGTGTGTTTGTTTAAAATATGTTTTGATTGATTTCAGAGAGGAAGGGAGAGGGAGAGAGAGATAGAAACATCAGTGATGAGAGAAAATCATTGATCAGCTGCCTCCTGCACAGCCCACACTGGAGATGGCGCCCGCAACCCGGACATGTGCCCTAACTGGGAATCGAACCATAACCTCCTGGTTCATAGGTGGACGCTCAACCACTGAGCCATGCTGGCCGAGCAGGAACCTCTATTTTACCTCATTTTGTGAGCAAGGGATAAGGGAAGGGTTCAATATGTAACGTCGTCCAATGCTTTTAAAACTAAGTGGTGGGGTATTACTATCCCTTCTCAGATGCATCAAAGTAGACGTTGAAAATGAAAGTCACTCACACAGGAGAGCCACTGCGCTTCGAGTGGGTGTTGTTTGTCGATGTGAAGGTGTATGCGCGTCTTTCCTCGTGCATGTACTTCCTTCCTCGTGGGTGTTCACTCCTGAGTCGCACGCGGCAAGCGGTGAGGGCAGCGCTCTTGCTTCTCGGCTCGTCCTACACGGAGCCTCGCTGTGACTCCCGCCGGCCTGTGCTGTCCCAGCGAAAGCCTTTCTGAGGACTTGGAGTGGTTGTGGCACATCGACGCCTAGGAACAGCTTGGGTTCAGCATCGAGAGAAAGCTCAGCAGTCTGGCTCTCTGAGAACTCACTGGGCTTGTTGATGTAACCTAAGAGGGCACTCTGCTAATAGAGAAAATTAAATTCAAAAGACTCTGACGTGGGCAGTCCCTTTAAATGCTTTAAGTTCTATTGTTTGCAAGAATTCATTAGTCTAGAACTGATTTAGATTTGTTGTAATCGAATTTGCATAATTCAAGAAGACATTGTCATCGTGTATGTTTCCCATAATGCTTTATTAATTGCATCTTTTGAAAGGAACTGTCTCTCAGATTCCAAATTTTTACAACTGTTGTAAAATATCCTTTGAACTGTAGTTAAAAATCTGAGGTTGAGATAGACACCCCCTACCCATCCCCCGCCCCGTGCCCAGCGGTGGAAACTTCACCGTTGTCAGTCCACCCGGATGGAGGTGCACAACGTGACCCGAAAGTTGGAAACAGTCTGAAGCTAGTGACCATCATTGGGGCCGGCTGTTTCATTCACTGTTTTTACAGCCCCGAGACCTCATTTATGCGTGTAACTGCGTGATGAGGACCCACAGGAGCACTGAGTGGGAACCCCGCACATCCCCCTCGGATGGGGAGCCCCCACCCCACAGGATTTGACACGGACACTCCATTTCTTCAGTCCTTTTCAATACAACACGCCTGGTGGTCTGGAGGGGGGGGCGCTTGGCTGTGAGCTCTTTGCATTCACTCAAGCTCTGAGTTCATTTTGCAGGGGCTGATCCTTCCACGGGGTCAGTGGTCGCCACTTCCGTCTGACTGACCTTTGCTAAGTTTGATGAACCAACAGGGTGAATTTCTGATCTGGCCTGAGAACCCGAGAAGACATTTTCTAAGTTACTTCTTTGCAGACATGCTTTCTGGGTAATTTTCAAGATATTCCTACCACATTGTTTTTTCCTTCAGTAGCAGACATCCGTAAGCCTCTGCGTTAGAGGAAATATCACTTTATTCTTTGCATTCCATCCGAAGGAAGGGGCAGCGAAGGAAGGGTCAGCGTTGGTAGAACTCGAGTCGGCGAATGACAGTAAATTAATAGGCATGAGAGAGTCCGTCAGGACTCCGCATTCCTCCTGTTGAGTTTGTGTGGTGACGATGAGCGTGACTAAGTGTCCCCGGGCTCCTTGAAGCCTCCCGCATGTAGAGAGCACGTTAGTGTCAGGGCAGCTCATGGGACGCGCACCCCCTGGCAGCTGCTGGGCCCGGAGCGTCTGGCTGAGACCGGCCAGCGGGTGGCACTGGACCGGCCGGGTCGGCCTCTGCGCAGAGTGCAGGACCTTCCTCAGGGCTGCAGTGTGCGGCTCCCCAGGCGGCGGGTTCCTGTCCTGTCCGGAGGGTTTACAAGGCCACGCACTCCCACGTGGGCCCCAGGCACCAGCCCCACCTCACTGTTGTTCAGTCTCATCTTCCGTGTGTTGCAGTTGCAGACCTGCAGGACCTATTAGGATGTTCTGTCTTAACAAAGATGTCAGCGAAAAATGTCATGTCTTCGCCTTGGGGAAGATCTTTGCAGGATTCCTCTTTTCACTGCGGCTTGATTCTGTGGCGCCTTTTCAGAGATAGTTTATAATCTGTTCTTTGTCACGGTGTCAACGCGCTGATCCAAACAGCTTTCATTTTCATATAAATCGTGATAGGCATCAGCACATTTCCATCACATTACCTTCTAGACCAGTGGTTCTCAACCTTCCTAAGGCCGCGACCCTTTAATACAGTTCCTCATGTTGTGGTGACCCCAACCATAAAATTATTTTCGTTGCTACTTCATCATTGTAATTTTGCTACTGTGATAAATCGTCATGTAAATATCTGATATGCAGGATGTATTTTCACTGTTACAAATTGAACATAATTAAAGCATAGTGATTCATCACAAAAACAATGTGTAATTATATATGTGTTTTCTGATGGTCTTAGGCGACCCCTGTGAAAGGGTCATTCAACCCCCAAAGGGGTCGCGACCCACAGGTTGAAAACGGCTGTTCTAGACCATCTTGTTTTCTTAGTTTGCTGTTGAATATCTGCTCAGCGTTGTGTGAGGTCTTAATTTAATCCTCACACCAACCCTGTGGTGTGCCTGTGCGCACACGTGTGTAAATAATGCACACGCACATTCATCCAGATACAGGAGTTACTGTGGGTAGATATCAGAAAGCTAATGTAATGTATTGAAAGACAGACTGCAGCCCAGCCGGCGTGGCTCAGTGGTTGCGTGTCGACCTATGAACCAAGAGGTCCCTGGTTCGATTCCCGGTCAGGGCACATGTGCTGGTTGCAGGCTCCATTCCAAGTGGGGGGCGTGCAGGAGGCACCCGATCGATGTTTCTCTCTCATCAATGTTTCTGTCTCTCTAACCCTTACTCTCTTTCTAAAATTCAATAAAGACATATTTTAAAAAAAAGACAAAACTACAGCCAGGCCCTTACTTAGTCTGTTCTCATCACGCACCACATTTTATATGTGCTTAAGTTTATAATTTAATATAACTTAATGTACTATCATAATATAAAATAATAAAGTTAAGCTTATAATCTAAATACAAGGTTAAATAATTATGGCTTTAAAGCCTCACATAAAACATATCGTAGTTTACTTAAAAGTAAATATGTTTTGTGAACCCACACAGTATTTTATTCTGGGCGCCTTGGGAATGAAAGCCTAAGTGGCCGTCGTGGGAGCATCGGGAGGGCGAGTTAATTACACCCCCGTGTGCTTCCACGTGAGGGGGCTCCGTCTTCTCGGGGCACGTCCTGTCCTCGGGTGCCTTGTTTGGTGGCGACGGTGACAGCATCCGGGGGCCGGGAGAACCGTCCGTGTGGTTCTCCGTGACGAGGCAAAGATCATGAGCCCTGATGTTTACCCTCTGAGTGATCAATTCTCGCAGCTCCTTTGGGCCGAGACTAACTCACCCACAGCAGGAGGGCCCTGTGGCCACCCGGCTTTTCTCGGTCCTGGCGTCAGTGCCGAGTCGTCCTGTCCGGCTGCTGGGGGGTTCCCGAAGGTGTTTCTCCCGCGCTTGCGAGGGTCCACTTCCCGTGCCAGGACTGTCGAGTCGACATTTTAGACCTTTGTGCCCCAGGAGGTCATAAACCCGACAGGGCGTAAGAAATAGGCTAAAAACACGCCACTGGGAACTGTATTATTCCCAGTCTGTCGCTTTAAGAAGGAGAGAAGGAATAATAATGATCTTAGCCAACATTTTCGAATGTGCATGAAGCATTAGGCCGCTCATTCTCCCAGCCCCCCGGCGAGGTAGGTGCCGTCATCGTCTCCATCCTGTAGCTGAGGCTCAGGTCGCCAGCCGGGATGCTGATCCCTGTGACCTAGAGACCAGATGCCCCCACGCCGCTTGAGAAGGTTACGATCTAGGTCGGGAGTGGAGACGCTGATTGATGATCGCACTGCCGATTGCCAGCTGAAGGAGAGGCTGACTCAGCGTGCATGTTCAGAGCATCGCCCTGGGGGACTGGAGGCAACACCTGGAAAGGGGCCCCACCCAGCCCCCCAGGTGGATCCTGGCATTCCCGCCGAGCTCTGCCGGGGCCTGGGTGCCAGCGGAGCCCGCGTGCAGGAGGCCAGGTGAGCCCTGCGCCTGCAGGTCGGGCCGCATTCCCACCTGCTGACGGCACCTCCCGGCGAAGGGGCTTGTTACTGCGAGTTCGGGCCACCTTCCCGCCTCCTGCTTTTCTTTTAATCAAGGGGACTAGAAGCGAGAAAACATTTCTTCAGGGTTTAGATGATGTCAGGCATTGGCAGCAGGAAAAAGGAAATTTAATCTGGTTTTCCTTTTATAAGCAGACACCGTCGGACTATTTCCAAGCGCCTCGCCCAGCGTGTGACACCGTTTACCGCTCTGTGTGGGGCCGGCCGTATCGGTATATAGGAAAGCATCTTTTCCAACCGCCTTCTAAAGTGAAATGGGAACATGCAGCTGAGCTCTGGACCCGGGGTCCCCTGGTGTGCACAGCCCCGCAGTCTGGGCAGTGTGTTCCCTCGCCTGCTGTCTGAGGGGGAGCGGGATGTTTATGAAGAAACAGAAAATAGGACTTGGAGCCCTTGACATTTTAAAACAAACATACCTATTGTTAGTGACAGATTGCTCACGTGGCGGTAGACACTCGCCCGCTCCCCGCCAAAAGCCATCCAGATGCGCGCACTTCCGGGCCCCGTGTGCGCCGGCGCATCTGTGACCGCCGTGGGCCGCTCCTCTGTCCCCGTCCTTCAGACAGCGCCGACCTGGCACCGGCTTTCCTGCCACAGCCCCGCAGCAGAGCCGTGCGCACAGCCTGGCTCTCAGCGGTGGACGCGCTGAGCACCCAGAGGACGCGGACGGACGGCGGCTTCTCTGGGCCCGTGTGTTTGGGGAAGTGGGGATCCGTTGTGCTGAGTTGCGGAGGAGGATGGAATGAGAGAGACGCACCCAGTTAGGTGGTCACCACGACGACAAACGAGTGACCCTGCTCAGGAAATACCTTGTTTCGGAAGGAAGTGGAAAGGGAGCATGGCCCGGGAAGAGAGGAGCACCGGCCCGGACCCGGGCCCTGTGCTGAGCTGGCTGCGGCCGCCACCTGCACGTGGGGGAGGGGGTGGAGCTGTACCGGTTGCCAAGCGTCTCTTTTCATTGAAGAAAGACCTTCTCCATTTTCTAAGATTCCTCCAGGAAAGGCACCGTGGGAAGTGCTGCTGTTTCATTGCTAGTGGACACGCACCGGCTGGTGAAATGGAGGCCCCAGCACGGCCTCCCTCCCTCTCCAGGGACCATCCACGCGAGACGGCCACCTGAGACCAGGGCCTTGGCTTTTGTGTCAGTGACACCGAGTCACCGTCCAGTCTCGATGGGTGCCGTCCGCCGTGTGTCCTTGTCTGTGTGTGTCCATGGCTGCCTGGGGTCTCCACACCGGCTGCGTGCTGGCCTTGGCCGGGCCTGCTCTGCTTGAGCCCACGTGTGGGGTGAACGGGGGGCTGGTGGCAGGGCCGAGATGGGGGCCGCTCTGTCAGAGACTGTGGCTGGTGGAGCCAGCCTCCCTGTCCTCCGTGTGCTTTTGTTCTTTATTATTATTATTTTTAATCCTCACCCGAGGACATTTTTCCATTGATTTTTAGAGAGAGTGGAAGAGAGAGGGAAAGACAGAAACATCAATGTGAAAAATACATCGATTGGTTGCCTCCTGCAGGCGCCCTGACCAGGGCCGGGCCGGGGAGGAGCCTGCAACCGAAGTATGTGCCCTTGACCGGAACCGAACCCGGGACCCTTCGGTCCACAGGCCACTGCTCTATCCATTGAGCCAAACTGGCCAGGGCGAATTCCTAATCTTAAAACAAAGCTTGCGCGCCTCAGAGCCATCGCTAATGGCTGCATAAATATTAATCAGGCTTCACACACCTCTCAGATTAGCTTTATTTTTAAACCAAAAGTGCAAGACGTGCAAGTGACAATCTGTGTGTGAGTCCGGCAGACACAGACTAACTGAGATAAACACAGGAAGTAGCAGGTGCCCCTGTGGGTGAAGAGGTGCTGAGTCCCGCCCGCTCACCCAGAAGCCTGGAGGGCGGCCTGGGACAGGAACCGAGGCCCCGGCCTGAGGTGGGAGCTGGCCGGGTGCCAACGCCCCTGCAGTGGAGTCCCGGCCTGACAGCAGCCAAGTCCAGGTTGTGAGGCTTCTCACCACGCTGGCCCCAGGGCCGCCCCTCCAGCCACACTCTGCCCTCACCTCTCAGGTCACTGTCAGGCGCCACTCTGTGTGTGTCCCTCGACGTCAGGGTGGTGGGCTGGTGTGGCCAGGGGGACCCAGGGAGGCCCAGGGGTGCAGGGCTCCATGGCACCCCCACGCCTGGCACTCCCAGACAATAGGGGGACATACCAAGCGCACAGGAAGGAGGAGAACCTGATGGACGTACGTCCTTTTTAAACGGCGGCGGCGTTCCCTGTGAAACCTACACGTCGGTGGCCAGGCTGAAGGCTTTCATTTTTCGAGGCGAACTGTTGAGCGTCTTGTAGACCTTGGAAGAGAACATGCGTTTCATAGAATCTGCTCCCGACACCCGAGACACATGCTGGGAAGTTTAAGGGGGGCGAGGAGAGGGCAAGGCGGCGATAATTTCCAGTTGCATAAACACCTTTCATCCCGAAAGACTGCACGTTATTTCACCCACTGGTATTTTCAAGGTTCTGTTTCTCCTTTGGGCTGAGCGTAAATCACTTTTCCTAAAATTCCGTCTCTCTTTTAAATGATTTCTAGCCTCTCTGTGTGTGTGTGAAGCTATACATTTCTGTTTTCCACAACTTTCTTTTTGCCAATTTGTTAAGTTGTCATTGCATCATTCAGCTGTGTGCTCACCCCCAGAACCCGTGTGTGTGCTCACCCCCAGAACCCGTGTGTGTGCTCACCCCCAGAACCCGTGTGTGTGCTCACCCCCAGAACCTGTGTGTGTGCTCACCCCCAGAACCCGTGTGTGTGCTCACCCCCAGAACCTGTGTGTGTGCTCACCCTAAAACCCATGTGTGTGCTCACCCCCAGAACCTGTGTGTGTGCTCACCCCCAGAACCTACTACGTAACCGCAGTTTTCTATCCAAGCCTCAGCCTGATCTGCGAGCAGGTACTCATGTCCTCTCACCGTCAGAGCAGGTGATTCCTAGGAAATCAATAGCCCACACCAGGCGTGCTGGCTGTGGCACAGGCCCCCCAGCACACACTCCCCCGGCCAGGTGGCCTCTGGTCTCCCGGGATCTCTGGGTGTCGGTTTGTTTCTGCACATGCAGATCCAGGGATTTGAGTCAGATGTCCTTTAGGTCCCTCCCCCTCCTGCACCCTCTGCTTGTGGCTTTATTCTTGGTAACAGTCATAGCCACGCCTGGGTTCCATTCTTCATAAACGTAACCGCTGAAGTCACTGATTAGGACTGACTTCATCCATCCCCGAGTCTCCGGTGGTGTGAGAGGTTGCGCCGCGTCTCCAAGGCACCAAGGTTTCGAACGCAGCGCCCATGGCTTCTTAGTCTCGTTTCCACACGCTGCCGCCTCCTTGTAACCAGCATGACCTTGACCGGTGCGGGAGGACCTGCCTGCTCACTGACCCAGCCGGTGTTCGTTGGCCAGACCCCGCTGAGTGCACCAGACCCTGAGGCGGACGAAGCTTTGGCCCTGCTCCCGGGGCCCCAGTTCATTGGTGGGGGCAGGAGGGGAGGCGCCTGCGGGTCCTGGTAATCTGGTGTGAACCGTACGATTGCGGGGCTGGACGGGCATGGGAACTAGGGCAGGGATCTCAGATCGGGCTTCGGGGTGGAGAGGAGCGTGATCGCGGAGAACGGCGAAGCCAGGGGGCCGGGGAAGCTGGCTGTGAGAGCCAGGGAGTTTGTCCATGCGGCCGAGTGTCATCAGAGCACAAACGGAGTGAAGTACGGACAGACACCTGCCCCGGCTCGGCCGGGCCTTGCAAACATCATGCGAGTGAAGGAACCAGACGCAACGCCCACATGGTGGGGGGGTGTTTACATGAACTGTCCCTGCTGGAAAAATCCAGAAAGACAAGGAAAATCCCTGCTTGGTGGGTGCGGTTTCCTGTGATGGGATTAAAATATTCTAGCCCTGCCAGCGTGGCTCCGTGGTTGAGCGTCGATGTATGAACCCGGAGGTCACGGTTGGATTCCTGGTCAGGGCACGTGCCCTGGTTGCAGGCTCGACCCCAGTAGGGGGCCTGCAGGAGGCAGCCCATCCATGATTCTCTCTCAACATTAGTGTTTCTCTCTCTCCTTCTCCCTTCTTCTCAGAAATCAATAAAAATATATTAAAAAGTATTCTAAAACTGGTTATGGTGATTGATGGTTGCACAGATTCTGTGAATATACTAATAGCCATTAAATGGCATACTTTAAACGGGCGAGTTCTGTGCTCTGTGAATTACAGCTCAGACAGCTTCTATAAGAAGAAACGGCAAGTGGGTGTCCCAGAGTGTGTGTGTGTGGGGGGGGGGTGGTCGGGGGCAGGAGGTTGGTGTGATGCTGGGAGGTGACAGGGGAGGTGGGTCGCGGCCACGGCAGGAAGCGCGTGGGTTTGCTGACAGCCTCACCCCCTTCAGCACCCACATTCTGTCTGAGCTCCCCCCAAGGCTGTGGGCGGTTCGCAGGTCTCCCTTTCGTGTAACGTCTCCCGGTGTGACTGTGAATGCACCACGACTGTCCTTGTTCACGCATCTGTCCTGGCCTTGGTTTCCAGATCTTGCTCTTATAAACAGAACTGTAATAAACTCTCTTATAAATTACTGGTGCGCGTCTCAGATGACAGCATAAAGAACGGCGCTATTTTTATAAAGCTCGGAAACGAGCAGCACTTTTAAAGTGTTTATCTTAGCATCATGTGTGATAAGACTTTCCCAGAACAAGGGGAGAAGTAATAAACATACTGCTCAGCACAGTGACTTTGTCAGCGTCGGGGGGGGGGGGGGTATAGGGAGGAGCGCAGTGGAGGGACGCAAGTTTAAGGTGATGTTCTAGGGCTGTGTGTGTGTGTGTGTGTGTAATCGATTTCAGATAGAGGAAGGGAGAGAGATAGAAACATCAGTGATGAGAGAGAATCATTGATCCGCTGCCTCCTGCACGCCCCCTACTGGGAATCGAGCCCGCAACCAAGGCACGTGCCCTGACCGGGAATCGAACCATGACCACCTAGTTCATGGGTTGACGTTCAACCACTGAGCTACACAGGCCGAGCCTACTGTCCATTTTTAAAAACCGCATCGTTTCTTTTTTTTTTTTTTTACTGTTATTCATATATGTCACATGTATCTTTTGTGT
>NW_005871970.1:109238-112018 GCF_000147115.1 Myotis lucifugus
CGCTGGCCGGGCCGGAAAACCTTTCTGAGCGCCCTGACAGCTCGCGCGTGGAGGTCGGACGCCCGCTCTCTCCGTGTGTCTGGGGAGCTGTGTCCGGGGAACAGCTGGGAGATGGGAGCAGCGCTGAGCACCGTCCCGTGAGCGGGCTGCCGCCTCTCCCATCGGCAGTTCTGCTCCTTAACGAAGTGTGTGATTGCAATAATATTTGAATAGCCCGGCCACACTGGCTCACGGCGGGGGGGCGGGGGGGGGGCAGGCCTGTGTGAACTTGGACCCCGTGGCCTCGGGCCGCTCTGCTCCCCCATCTGTCCTCGGGCCTCGCCCCACAGAGGGGCACACCTGCCTCTGTTCATGCTGGTTATGGATAATGTGACGTGAAATTAAATTTCCAGGCGATGTTGTGCTTGAAACTCAAGGTCACCTCGTCGTGGTGCAGGTGTGTTGAGGAAGGACAAGGGGACCATTGACAGGGAGGTACCTGTGTGGAAAGCATCCCAAACAGCCGCTGGAGAAAAGCAAAACAGTGTGTTCCCGGGATCTTGCATCCCATGACCCTCCCTGCTCGGGTTTAGCGTGAAACATTTCACCTGCATGCTCTGTAAGTAGACGTTCAGTTCATTTTTTGTTTTTTAAATATATTTTTATTGACTTCAGAGAGGAAGGAAGAGGGAGAGAGAGAGAGAAACACCAATGATGCGAGTGAATCATGGATGGGCTGCCTCCTGCACGCCCCACATTGGGGATCGAGCCCACAACCTGGGCCTGTGTCCTGACCAGGAATCAAACCCTGACCTCCTGGTTCATAGGTGGTCACTCAACCTCAGCCACGCCGGCCGGGCTGGACATTCAGTTTGTGTTGCCAGGTAGCGCACAGCGTGCTGGGAGCGAGGATGGCTGTCCTGAGCGGCCAAGTCCATTGGTGTGTGTGTTGTGGCCTTGCCCGGGTCTCAGTTCTCCCCTCGGCTTCCAAGCCTTTGAGACCAAGCTGCTTTCCCAACGGTCTCCCCGCTGACGTCAGCCCAAGGGCAGCCGAGTCCGAGCTGCGCTGCATGTGAGGTGGCGGTAATCGGGTGAGACGAGGGCCCGGGGAGACTGGCTGGGACAGTCGGTCACAAAGTAAATACACGTGACCCTCACGTTGGCCTCTGCGTGCGGGAGGCAAACCTGATGCGGCTCCCACCACTGAGCGCTCTCCCCGCCGCCGGGCACTCTCAGGGGGCTTCCGACGGCCCTGCCCCCGCACTGTGGTGTCCGTGCACCCAGAGCGGCACAGGTGGACTGAGGCGCAGTGGCTGACCTTCACCGTGACCCTGACACGGGGGTGAGGAGCTGTGCTTGGCTTGGGACTGACAGCACCGCGCAGACGCAGCCCCCTGCTGAGATGAGTTATTAAAACACAGTTTCTCCTCCGTCGGGGACAGTGGAGGGCAAGCCGGGCTTTTAGCTGCACCCTTTCCATCAGGAGACAAAGGGAAAGGCGGTGCCCGGGTAAGACGGTCGGTGCTTGGAAACCTGTCGCTGGACCCTCAGGTCCCGTTGTCGATGGGCCTGGTCCTCGGTCTCATGTCACTGGAACTCAGGTGTGTCCCCTGCTCAGGTGTGGACTTCCATTACGAGAGCGACAGAGGGTGGCACCGGGTGCCCTCAGCCGCTTTTCAGTGATTGGCATTGGGGCCATGCCATGAGCCAGGAAATGTGCCGCCAGCGCCAGACTCACCTAAGCGAGACCTTTCTCCTCAGGGAGGGTTAGTGTGTGATGACAGGTAAAGACGTGAAGTAGCGAAAAACAAGTTAGCATTTCGACAAAACCCTTCTGTGACTCGCAGGAGAACAAGCAGAGAGAGGATGCGCCGGTGGGAAGGGTCGACCACAAATGCTGTTTCTTGGTGGAACTGGGATGAGCAGGTGACCGTGCCACCACAGAGTCCTAGGATTTAACTGGCTTTCTACTCGATTATGATTTCTCTCCAATGAAATGCAAAAGTTAGAAAAGGAAACGTTTTCCAAAACACATGCCCACCCATCCCTAGCTGGATCTGCTAAGTGACTTACCTCTTAGAGAAGCTCCCAGTTCTCCGACAGGGACCCTGTCCTTTGTTCACACGCCATTTCCTCCCGTGCCCACTAGGAGGCGCACACACCAGTGGAGCGAGGGGCGGGCATGGCAGGCTTGAGTATGCTGCCCTCCAGACGGTGCAGGCTCCCTCTCTGAGGCCTTCTCTCCAGGGTTCCATGTTCTCTCCTTTCTTCGTCTCAGTCTGGTTTTCACCTGCTGATTGTTCAGGTCTTTGTTCCTGCTCAACAGCGTGGTCCTAGAAACGAGGCCTGTCTTACTGTCCCCATCAGACACCAGGACCCAGTAGGGGTTGGGTGTGCTTGGCTAGGTGGGCGGTGCCTGGGAGGGGGTGGAGCTGGGGTGAGAGAGGCGGAGGGATGGGTGGGTGGAAGGGCACACCAGGGCACCTCCCCCTGCCCCCCTGCCCCCATCACAGAGACCTATCTACCCTCTGGCAGTTAGAAACTTCAGGGTTGGCTCAAAGGCGTTTATTGCATCTAGAAATATTTGAAACTGCAAGTCTTTGATGAAGAATTTGGAGTATCTAACATCTTAGGTTATAAAAGCCTTCGACCCGCACTGTCAACTTTGCATCAATAGGAAGCCTTGATTTTTCCCAGAGGAAGCGCTAAGTTAGAAATGGGGTGTGACTTTATGGCGATGACAGCACCTGCCTCGGCACCAGTGGTGACAATCACAGTCTCGCTTTGTCCCTGATTCTCGG